>NC_140974.1:66553179-66733179 GCF_056783735.1 Eptatretus burgeri | reverse complement strand
CCATTTCTATTTCCCCCCAAAACCCTTAAATCCTTTTTAAGATTACTTTAAACGGGTGTGTCCACGAGCCGACACCCAGACACCACCCACCACGAGTGGTCACAAAGACACCCAAATACCACCCACCACGAGCCGACACCCAGACACCACCACCACGAGTGGTCACAAAGACACCCAAATACCACCCACCATGAGCCAACACCCAGACACCACCACCACGAGTGGTCACAAAGACACCCAAATACCACCCACCACGAGCCGACACCCAGACACCACCACCACGAGTGGTCACAAAGACACCCAAACACCACCCACCACGAGCCGACACCGACACCTAAGTGTACAAAACATTAGGAGCACCTTCCTAATATTGAGTTTCACCCCCTTTTTCCCTCAGAACAGCCTCATTTCATCGGGGCACGGACCCACATCAAGAATCACTGCAGGTACAGCAAAAAACACCTGAACATAATCTCATGAAAAGTTGCACATCTTGCACACAGCGACTAATACTTCGACTACTTCAATGGATCCAAGTGTTCCCAGCTTCTTGTGGACGAGGCCGGGGAAAGTTTTTTTGGGCCAAGTCTTTCACGAACCGGCTGGCCAGGCTTGTGTTCAACGGCGGATAGCAGGAATTTTGGAATTTGTTCATGGTGACCGGTTCGAGCTGCGTCAAGATTCTAACCTCAGTTGGTGTACCTCTTGACTACCGTGCCAGCCCAAATTTCGAACAACAGGGGAATTAAAAACCCCTTTGAACTTTGAAGACCCCAAAGACCCTGAGGACCCAAAAGTACCCGAGGACCCAAAGGTCCCAAAAGTGTCCGAGAACTCAAAAGTTCCAGATGTCGCAGAGGAGCCAGGAGACGCAAAAGTTCCAAAGGACTCAAAAGACCCCCCAAGGCTGTGAAGACCGATGGAAATTTGGTCCATCGGACCAACCGGCCCACGAGTAGTAATAAACATTCATTTAGCAACTTGTGCTTTTCTTGAAATGAGGGCTAATTATGATAAGGAAGTTGGTTGTGGCTGTTGTATGTTTTTTACATCAGGTATGTGACCATCGTATCAGGTATGTGACCATTACATCAGGTATGTGACCTTCAGTATGCAAAATCGTTGTGTAGGGTCCCTTTATGAACCTTCATTAAAAAACCATTCACTCAGTTGAGCGCATACCTCTGCCAGGATAAACAGGTTACATGTTGTATCCACTGATAGGCCGGATCTGTATCAGGATCTGAACCAAAATCGAATCAGCTTGTTCTTGTCACCTGACCAACTCATCCACCAAGTTTCAGATGAATCCGTCCACAACTTTTTGAGATATCGTGCTGTACACTAAGTGTACAAAACATTAGGAGCACCTTCCTAATATTGAGTTTCACCCCCTTTTGCCCCCAGAACAGCCTCATTTCATCGGGGCACGGACTCCACAAGGTGTCAAAATCGTTCCACAGGGATGTTGGCCCATGTTGACTCCAATGCTTCCCACAGTTGTTTCAAGCGGACTGGTAGTAGTTCTCTACTCCGAATAGCTCGTTCCATCCCATCCCACAGATGCTCAATTGGATTGAGATCTGGTGAGTGGGAAGGCCACTGCAGCAAGCTGAATTCACTGCCATGTTCGTGGAACCATTCCTGGACAATCCTAGCCTTGTGGCATGGGACATTATCCTGCTGAAGAAATCCATTCTCAGATGGATGCACTGCCGCTACGAAGGGATGCACCTGATTGGAAATGATGTTCCGATATCCTGTGACATTCAAACGTTGCTCCAGTTTTATCAAGGGGCCCAATGTGTGCCATGAAAACACACCCCACACACCACCACCACCACCACCACCACCACCACCAGCCTGCAATGTTGACACACAGCATGGTGGATGTATGTACTCATCATGTGGTTTTCTCCATATCCTAGTCCTCCCATCAGCATGAAACAGCAGGAACCAGAATTCATCAGACCAGGTTTTTGCAATCCTCCGTCGTCCAGTGTTTTAGTTCCTTAGCCCACTGCAACTGCAGGTTCTTGGTTTTTTTGATTAAAGAAGTGGAACTCTGTACAGTCGTCATCTGCCATACCCCATTCGTGTCAAGATGATGTCAATACCGGATCATACGTCGTGATCCTGGGCAAGCTTCCACTTGTTATTGTTGTTGTTCTTTTTACTGACTCTCACGGGATTGAATCAAGTGACAGTGAGACTCGGTACGGCGACGGCGTCAGATTCCTGCTGATGGTCGTGACAAAGGTACGACGAGTTGTGCATTCTTTTATGGGTCCTTCGGCACCATTGTTGTCCTGGACTATCAGTTGACTAACTGTGGCCCGTCTGTTGCTCTGCACAATTTGTGTCAGGCTCATTTGACCTCTTTCACCAACGAGCCATTTTCGACCACTGGCCTGTCGTTGGCTGGATCTCCTTTGGGTAGTGGACCATTCTTGATGCACACGGGAAACTGTTGAGCGTGAAAAACCCAGCAGCGTTGCAGTTCTTGACACACTCAAACCAGTGCTCCTGGCACCTACCACCATACCCTGTTCAAAGGCACTTAAATATTTTGTCTTGCCCATTAACCCTCTGAAGGGCACACATACACAATCCATGTCTCAATAGTCTCAAGGCTTAAAAATCCTTCTTTGACCTGTCTCCTCCACTTCATCTACACTCATTGAAGTGGATTTAACAGGTGCAATAAATAAGGGATCAAAGCTTTCACCTAGATTCACCTGATAAGTCTGTTTCATGGAAAGAGCAGGTGTTCCTAATGTATTTTTTTTACACCGAGTGAACATCATCTTGGCTCTTTCTCTCAATGGTGAAGAATCACTTAAAAAATTCTCCCATCTCGATCCACCTTCGGTGGCGGAGGTAATGAATGAATGATAGAATTGTCAACAAAACTGACAATTGAGACTCAACACGTACTCAAATCTGGGACCTCACCGATACCATTATACTAAAATACACAATTTGGTGTCTGTTTGTTTTACTGCGATACATTCAATCGTCATACTTATCCAATCTCAACCAAACTTGCCAGGGTGACGAGGGGGTCACACGCCAGAGGTTGTAGCGATACATCCCCCCCCCTCCTTAATGGGTTGTTAAGGTGGAGAAATAGCTTATTGTGGTGTTTCGTGGGGCACATCTACTGGAAGTAAAGAAAATTATCAGCACAAGCTACAGTATTCAGTCAATTATGTCCAATGTATGATTTTCTTTTTCAACAGTCGTTACTGTTGTTCAACAATAAACCGAAACTAGCCGGGAGGCGAGGATGGTTCGCGGACATTATTGAACAATGCCAAGATAGGTACAATTGAGTTAGTAGAAGCTTTTGAGGAAGCCCTACCGTAAAAACCTATCTCTTCCAACAAAATTGACCAAATCAAATCGTATTTTTTTTATATGTTGTACTTATGGACATTACGCACAGCTTCTAGGAAATGAAATTGCGAGAAAAAAAAAAATCGAGAATAAATAAATAAATAAATAAAAAGTTCAAGTGGTTTTTATTGTGACGTTTATTCTGTTTTTATTGTGACGTCATGATCCATATTTAATTCCTTTGTCACGTTTTCACCACATAGCCCGTCCCCCCAACCCCCCACGGAGAATATTTTAATGATAATTGTGATGTCAAAGGTCACATGGCATGGCAGTCATCTTGAAACTCCAGTGATTACTGCCAAGCTTAAAGGGTCTCAAACCCCATTACTCAAGGATAAGGGTCATGTGTTCATTCCGAACCACGTCGCCCCGCTTTGCTGTTTCTCAAGAGGCATCTTATAGATTATTCTGATAATTTCTAGAAGGTTTGAACCAGGTGTTTATGCATTTCAAGAAAAGTGATGTGAACACACCCGAATGGTATTTGATGATTCAACCGTACAGTAATAACCTGTTGCGATACACACTGAAAAAAAACTGGAGAATTGCTCAAAATAGCATAAAATGGCAAAAGCAATGGTGATTAATGAGTGACAAAGAAAGCATGCAGATGACACATCGACGATGCTGACGTGGCATTTACAATTGTTGTGAAATCGATGCTGTTGATTAGTTATGCAAGAAATTTCTGTTATGATACACAATTACAGACATTTGTAATAATACAAATTTGCAATCATAATGATCACAATAATGGGCATATTATTGTATTGTTGACATTAAAATGACAACTTTGGCAAATTCATGGGATACTTTTGATAGTTTCTAGAGAGTTCGACAAAACAATTATATTGTCAGTCACGAGGCACAAGTACATTTTATCTTTTCTTTCGCCAATCTGAACCTTACTGGAATGTGAAACTACAGGTCCCATGAGTACACTTTTCGTTGTAACACGATTACCACTCCAGGGTAGTAGTTTTTTTTTTACTTGTCCCTCGCACCCTTCTCATATCTCTATATTTATGTCGATCTGGAGTGCCTTCAGAAAGTATTGACACCCCTCGAATTTTGGCAAACTTTGTTGACTTACAGATTGAATTTAAAATGGATTAAGATTAAAAAAAAAAAAATTGTCACCGTTCCACACAAAATTCCCCGTAATGACAAAGTGGAAAAAATGTTTTGAGAAACTTTTTGGTACAAGTTTGTTTGTTCACTTCAAAAGGGGATTTTAAAAGTTCTTCAAGGTCTACGTTTAACAATTCATTGACAATTGTAATAATTCATTGCAACATTGACAGGGTTACAATAAGGACAACAAATTTTAAACAGGTTTTACAATGAGGACAACAAATTTTACACAGGTGTTACAATAAGGACAACAAATTTTAAACAGGTTTTACAATAAGGACAACAAATTTTAAACAGATGTTACAATAAGGCCAACAAATTTTAAACAGGTGTTACAATAAGGACAACAAATTTTAAACAGGTGTTACAATGAGGACAACAAATTTTACACAGGTGTTACAATAAGGATAACAAATTTTACACAGGTGTTACAAAAAGGACAACAAATTTTAAACAGGTGTTACAATAAGGACAACAAATTTTACAAAGGTGTTACAATGAGGACAACAAATTTTGCACAGGTGTTACAAAAAGGACAACAAATTTTAAACAGGTGTTACAATAAGGACAACAAATTTTACAAAGGTGTTACAATGAGGACAACAAATTTTACAAAGGTGTTACAATAAGGACAACAAGTTTTAAACAGGTGTTACAATAAGGACAACAAATTTAAACAGGTGTTACAATGAGGACAACAAATTTTAAACAGCTGTTACAATAAGGACAACAAATTTTAAACAGGTGTTACAATGAGGACAACAAATTTTACACAGGTGTTACAAAAAGGACAACAAATTTTAAACAGGTGTTACAATGAGGACAACAAATTTTACAAAGGTGTCACAATAAGGACAACAAATTTTACACAGGTTTTACAATAAGGACAACAAATTTTAATCAGGTGTTACAATAAGGACAACAAATTTTAACAGCTGTTACAATGAGGACAACAAATTTTAAACAGGTGTTACAATAAGGCCAACAAATTTTAAACAGGTTTTACAATGAGGACAACAAATTTTACACAGGTGTTACAATAAGGACAACAAATTTTAAACAGGTTTTACAATAAGGACAACAAATTTTAAACAGATGTTACAATAAGGCCAACAAATTTTAAACAGGTGTTACAATAAGGACAACAAATTTTAAACAGGTGTTACAATGAGGACAACAAATTTTACACAGGTGTTACAATAAGGACAACAAATTTTACACAGGTGTTACAAAAAGGACAACAAATTTTAAACAGGTGTTACAATAAGGACAACAAATTTTACAAAGGTGTTACAATGAGGACAACAAATTTTGCACAGGTGTTACAAAAAGGACAACAAATTTTAAACAGGTGTTACAATAAGGACAACAAATTTTACAAAGGTGTTACAATGAGGACAACAAATTTTACAAAGGTGTTACAATAAGGACAACAAGTTTTAAACAGGTGTTACAATAAGGACAACAAATTTAAACAGGTGTTACAATGAGGACAACAAATTTTAAACAGCTGTTACAATAAGGACAACAAATTTTAAACAGGTGTTACAATGAGGACAACAAATTTTACACAGGTGTTACAAAAAGGACAACAAATTTTAAACAGGTGTTACAATGAGGACAACAAATTTTACAAAGGTGTCACAATAAGGACAACAAATTTTACACAGGTTTTACAATAAGGACAACAAATTTTAATCAGGTGTTACAATAAGGACAACAAATTTTAACAGCTGTTACAATGAGGACAACAAATTTTAAACAGGTGTTACAATAAGGCCAACAAATTTTAAACAGGTGTTACAATAAGGCCAACAAATTTTAAACAGGTGTTACAATGAGGACAACAAATTTTACACAGGTGTTACAATGAGGACAACAAATTTTACACAGGTTTTACAATAACGACAACAAATTTTACACAGGTGTTACAATGAGGACAACAAATTTTACACAGGTGTTACAATAAGGACAACAAATTTTACACAGGTGCTACAATAAGGACAACAAATTTTACACAGGTGTTACAATAAGGACAACAAATTTTACACAGGTGTTACAATAAGGACAACAAATTTTACACAGGTGTTACAATAAGGACAACTAATTTTACACAGGTGTTATAATAAGTACAACAAATTTTATACAGGTGTTATAATAAGGACAACTAATTTTACACAAGTGTTACAATAAGGACAACAAATTGTGCGACGGTGTTACAATAAGGACAACAAATTGTGCGACAGTGTTACAATAAGGCCAACAAATTTAAACAGGTGTTACAATAAGGACAACAAATTTTACACAGGTGTTACAATAAGGACAACAAATTTTATACAGGTGTTACAATAAGGACAACTAATTTTACACAGGTGTTACAATAAGGACAACAAATTTTACACAGGTGTTACAATAAGGACAACAAATTTTACACAGGTGTTACAATAAGGACAACAAATTTTAGACAGGTGTTACAATAAGGACAACTAATTTTACACAGGTGTTATAATAAGTACAACAAATTTTATACAGGTGTTATAATAAGGACAACTAATTTTACACAAGTGTTACAATAAGGACAACAAATTGTGCGACGGTGTTACAATAAGGACAACAAATTGTGCGACGGTGTTACAATAAGGCCAACAAATTTAAACAGGTGTTACAATAAGGACAACAAATTTTACACAGGTGTTACAATAAGGACAACAAATTTTATACAGGTGTTACAATAAGGACAACTAATTTTACACAGGTGTTACAATAAGGACAACAAATTTTACACAGGTGTTACAATAAGGACAACAAATTTTACACAGGTGTTACAATAAGGACAACAAATTTTAGACAGGTGTTACAATAAGGACAACTAATTTTACACAGGTGTTACAATAAGGACAACAAATTTTACACAGGTGTTACAATAAGGACAACAAATTTTACACAGGTGTTACAATAAGGACAACAAATTTTAGACAGGTGTTACAATAAGGACAACTAATTTTACACAGGTGTTACAATAAGGACAACAAATTTTTCAACGGTGTTACAATAAGGACAACAAATTTTACACAGGTGTTACAATAAGGACAACAAATTTTTCAACGGCGTTACAATAAGGACAACAAATTTTACACAGGTGTTACAATAAGGACAACAAATTTTTCAACGGCGTTACAATAAGGACAACAAATTTTACACAGGTGTTACAATAAGGACAACAAATTTTAAACAGGTTTTACAATAAGGACAACAAATTTTAAACAGGTGTTACAATTAGGACAACAAATTTTAAACAGGTTTTACAATAAGGACAACAAATTTTAAACAGATGTTACAATAAGGCCAACAAATTTTAAACAGGTGTTACAATAAGGACAACAAATTTTAAACAGGTGTTACAATGAGGACAACAAATTTTACACAGGTGTTACAATAAGGACAACAAATTTTACACAGGTGTTACAAAAAGGACAACAAATTTTAAACAGGTGTTACAATAAGGACAACAAATTTTACAAAGGTGTTACAATGAGGACAACAAATTTTGCACAGGTGTTACAAAAAGGACAACAAATTTTAAACAGGTGTTACAATAAGGACAACAAATTTTACAAAGGTGTTACAATGAGGACAACAAATTTTACAAAGGTGTTACAATAAGGACAACAAGTTTTAAACAGGTGTTACAATAAGGACAACAAATTTAAACAGGTGTTACAATGAGGACAACAAATTTTAAACAGCTGTTACAATAAGGACAACAAATTTTAAACAGGTGTTACAATGAGGACAACAAATTTTACACAGGTGTTACAAAAAGGACAACAAATTTTAAACAGGTGTTACAATGAGGACAACAAATTTTACAAAGGTGTCACAATAAGGACAACAAATTTTACACAGGTTTTACAATAAGGACAACAAATTTTAATCAGGTGTTACAATAAGGACAACAAATTTAAACAGCTGTTACAATGAGGACAACAAATTTTAAACAGGTGTTACAATAAGGCCAACAAATTTTAAACAGGTGTTACAATAAGGCCAACAAATTTTAAACAGGTGTTACAATGAGGACAACAAATTTTACACAGGTGTTACAATGAGGACAACAAATTTTACACAGGTTTTACAATAACGACAACAAATTTTACACAGGTGTTGCAATAAGGACAACAAATTTTAAACAGGTGTTACAATAAGGACAACAAATTTTACACAGGTGTTACAATAAGGACAACAAATTTTACACAGGTGTTACAATAAGGACAACTAATTTTACACAGGTGTTACAATGAGGACAACAAATTTTACACAGGTGTTACAATAAGGACGACAAATTTTACACAGGTGCTACAATAAGGACAACAAATTTTACACAGGTGTTACAATAAGGACAACAAATTTTACACAGGTGTTACAATAAGGACAACAAATTTTACACAGGTGTTACAATAAGGACAACTAATTTTACACAGGTGTTATAATAAGTACAACAAATTTTATACAGGTGTTATAATAAGGACAACTAATTTTACACAAGTGTTACAATAAGGACAACAAATTGTGCGACGGTGTTACAATAAGGACAACAAATTGTGCGACGGTGTTACAATAAGGCCAACAAATTTAAACAGGTGTTACAATAAGGACAACAAATTTTACACAGGTGTTACAATAAGGACAACAAATTTTATACAGGTGTTACAATAAGGACAACTAATTTTACACAGGTGTTACAATAAGGACAACAAATTTTACACAGGTGTTACAATAAGGACAACAAATTTTACACAGGTGTTACAATAAGGACAACAAATTTTAGACAGGTGTTACAATAAGGACAACTAATTTTACACAGGTGTTACAATAAGGACAACTAATTTTACACAGGTGTTACAATAAGGATAACAAATTTTACACAGGTGTTACAATAAGGACAACAAATTTTACACAGGTGTTACAATAAGGACAACAAATTTTAGACAGGTGTTACAATAAGGACAACTAATTTTACACAGGTGTTACAATAAGGACAACAAATTTTTCAACGGTGTTACAATAAGGACAACAAATTTTACACAGGTGTTACAATAAGGACAACAAATTTTTCAACGGCGTTACAATAAGGACAACAAATTTTACACAGGTGTTACAATAAGGACAACAAATTTTTCAACGGCGTTACAATAAGGACAACAAATTTTACACAGGTGTTACAATAAGGACAACAAATTTTTCAACGGCGTTACAATAAGGACACAAGTTTTACACAGGTGTTACAATAAGGCCAACAAATATTTCAACGGTGTTACAATAACAACAAACTTCCTAATCGGTGTAACTTATGGAAGGTAGTTTTTCTTCAAAATCGAAAAAAATAAATTGCTGATGTTGGCAAAAATAGTTACGATTCCCTCTTGTGAGTTACTGGGCTGCATTTTAAAGTTAATATTTCGGGTTGGTAAATATTTAGTTGAAATACACGATTTAATATGTGGTAAATAAACTTCTAGTTAACTGTTAAGTAGAATTTTTTATTTTATTTTGAAGCTTGTTACCTCCACCACCGAAGTTGGATGCAGGTTATGTTTTCACCCCTGATTTGTTTGTCTGTGAGCACGATATCTGAAAAAGTTGTGGACGGATTCGGTTGAAACTTGGTGGAAAGGTTGGGTGTGTGTGACCGCGCCGAATTGATTCGATTTGGTGAAGAATCCGGATCTGGATACAAGGATTATTTAATTTTAAAAGTGATTTGTCACCATTGAGAGATGTAGCCAAAAACGTTTAAAAAAGCACGATATCTCAAAAAGGTTATGGATGAGTTGTAAGAAACTTGGTGGACAGGTTGAGTGTGTGAGAAGTACGATCCGATTCGATTTTGGTTCAGGTCTGAATCCAGATCCGGCCTATCGGTGAGATACAAAACGTGAATTGTTCTGCCCGGTGGAGGTATGCGCTCCACCGAGTGCTGTTCTACCTTATTTCTATGAATCATCAACATTTTTTTTTACCTCCTTCACGACCGACCCTCCCATCTCTGCTCTCAACTTCACAAACTTGTTTCACAAGTTCAGAGAGGGAGAAAGAGAGAGAGAGAGGGAGAGAGAACAGCCTCTCACGAACGATATCAACTAAAGCAGATAAAGAGCATTCGAGCAGTCGAAACAAACAAGGAGACATTTGTACCTTTAATTCATTTGCAGGATATTCTAATCCATTTTGTTACCTGGATTTTGAGGTAGGAGCATATTACCTTTTCTTTTGGTCTACTTAGTGATTCTGTTTCGGTTTCTCGCTCTCATAACCTTTAATGTATTATTGTGGTTACCATATAGAAATGATGGATGAGGCATTTGTTATTTAAACTGTGATCTTGTTTTTGTCCCAGAAACAGGCTGAAGACATGATGACCTGCAGTTTGACTCACTCGCTCATCCTGCTCGCCATGCTCTGTGCGCTGAACTGCATACACTGCGGTGATGATTTGTCTATCTTCGTTAACTCGTCCCCCTATCTTGTGGCACAGCATGAGTATGGTTGCGGTTACACTGTAAAAATACAAGTGTAGTTGGGTGTCTTGTCAGGGTTTGACCTTCGACGTGATCAGAGTGAACTAAAAAAAAAATCGAGCTCTTCTGAGGTGGGGAGGTGCTGCATGTTGGAGTATGAGTATGCCATTCATATTTTTGAAAATAATGGACCATTGTGTCCTCATTCCCTGGTCAAATCTTTATTCCAGGGATTAGCTGAGACCTCCATTTCCTGCTTGTTAGTGGGAAGGCTGCCGTGTCGGTGGGTATGGCTAAGTGGGTGCGACCCAGGCATTTTAAGCTGGAGAGGAATCATTAATTTTGCCTTCCATGGTTTATTCATATGTTAGAATGCTTTAGCTTCGGTTCAGCTGGTGGATTATATGTCCTGTATGGGATTTCCGGCGGAAGTTTTCGGTGGCTATGAGGAGGAACCATTGCGGAGGAATAAAGGATGAGACTCGAAATATGAACATCTTGGATCAGTTGGATGTGTTTTCTTGTTCCACATGTTCCTCCCATAGAATGACTCAAGTGTGCATGTATATATATATATATGAATATATAAATATATACATTATATAAATATATAAATATACATATATATATATATATATATATATATATATATATATATATATATATATATATATATATATATGTATGATAGAATTGTGAAGAACAGATATGAAAAAGGTGTGTGTGTGTGTGTGTGTGTGTGTGTGTGTGTGTGTGTGTGTGTGTGTGTGTGTGTGTGTGTGTGTGTGTGTGTGTGTGTGTGTGTGTGTGTGTGTGTGTGCGCGCATATGTTTGACTTGTATGCACTCTTAAACCACTGGACGAAATGAGTTAAGATTTGTTGATGGTATTTGAGGTGCACCTGGGCAGGTTTTAGGTGTTGAGGTGCACCTGCCAGAGGTAGGGGGTATTACACTCTTGTCAGGAGCAGGTGTTTTTAGTGAGAACATATGATGAGGGAAGGGGTAAGTAAAAACCAAAGTATGTTGCAGATATGAAGCGAGGACACATTCTTACAACTACTACAACAATACTTCTTTAATCGGCCAAATTATTCCGACCTAATTATGAGTTTGGCCTGAGAAAGCTTTTGACCGAAGTGTTTCATGAACCGGCTGGGCAGGCCTGACGTTACACTGAAGAGGGTCTTTTACACCGTGTCTTCGATGCCACTTGGGACTGGGCAAGGCGTCGTGAAGTTTGGTTCACAACCAATGAGATCGGTCATTGACGGGGCGTTGAACTCTTCCCTCCAGGTCTTCAAAACCGCCATCTCTTACCTTCCCCCATCCAAAACCACACTCCATAACCATAACCAAGTATTATCTACAAATTTCTCACATTCTGCTACTTGCTGCAAATTGTCTTTTCTACCCTGCTAATACACCCCAAAACCACCTCCTTCTATTTCCTTGTTTTCCTTCCTGAAAGTCCCTGTAGTGTCCATCTTGTTTACCCCGTGTACCCCGCCCTATTCTGCTCCCTTCCACAGATCTCCTCACGTCTCTGTTCCCCACTGTTTTTACCTTCCCTCTCCTGCTCCTCTTGTCTTCTGCTCCCCTTCTTGTACGTTTTGTGTGTTAGCTCTCATACGAGCCTCGACATTGGATACAAAAAAAATAATTAAATAAAATCCTGTAATTCGCAGGAGGGAAGCTCGACCAGAACAAAACAAGTGTTTTTGTGGGGTCGCCGAAATAGGTGACCCTTATTGTCTTATTGTGTCTGTTTGTTTGGATGTTTGTTTGGATGTTTGTTCGTTTGTCATCAGCATAATTGGTAGTAAACGTGGGCAGATTTTTACCATACTCAGGTGGTAGGTACATCATATGACCTCGTGCTTTGGAAATTGTGATGGTTGCTAGGGACGCTTTGGTTCCCTAGCAACAACCGAAAAACCTTCAAAATCGGTACCGTTCACGCGAAATCAATTCCGAAAGCCATTATCCCACGTAGGGTTATGAAATTCGGCACGAATGATCTACAGGTGATGCTCTATCAAATGTATTCCGGTTTTTGTGATATATGAAATACTTTACCCGCAGCTTCCCCTAGCGACCAGGTCAGTGCATCGATACGAATGAACCTTTGCAGGTTCATGGTACTCAATGAGTACTACAACTTTGCCTGAGGACATATTGACCGATTTCACTTAGGTCAGGGGTCAAAGGTCAATTAGTGCAAAAATCGATAATATGCGAGAGCTGGAGGTGCCTTCGCGCCAAATGCTCCTCCTCCTAGGGTTATAGTCGGATGGTCATGAAAATTCACACTGATCGTCTGGAATACATTGTGCACAAACGATCGAGCCGGATTTTCGATTTAGATCTTTGTTCACCCACAGCACCCCCTCGAACATTGGGGATTTCCAACCGCATTTTCGGTACTTTTCATTCAAATAGGTCCCGAGTAGTTATCAGTAGATGGAACTCGATGAGATTTGATATGCATAATCTTAAGGTGACTCCCTATCCGCTATATGACATCCATTTTGCTCTATATCTTATAGTTTCCATGCTCAGCCACCCATCGCCGCTTACCGGCTTGTTTCTGTGTTGTTTTGTGTATTTTATCGTGATTTTGTCGGGGCTTTAGGAATGTATATATGAAGCTGTATTTATGTTCATCACAGTTTTATTGGGTATTTGTGTTCGTTTTGAAAGAAGCAGAGGGAGGCCTCGTGTTCAGTTTAGCGTTAAGTCAGTTGGGGCCTTGGGAGTATGGGGATAAAAAGGGTATAAATAGAGACCGAAGGAGAAAGGAAGAGGAGTTCATAAAATGTGATGGATGCTCAGTGTGGCCATGTCAACAATAGGGGAAGCAAAGGGTTCTTACTGTTTCAGGAAGTGTGAGGAAATCGCCCACTTGAGGATAGTAATTACAAGGTTGAAGGACACACATCGATAATTTGCAGCAAGTTGCAGAATGTGATAAATTTGTAGATAATAGTTGGTTACGGTTGCTGAGGATATTGGAAGTGGTGATGTTGTAGCAGGTGCAGGCATTGGTGACGGTGTAGCGGGAGCAGGCAGTGGTGACGATACAGAAAATGCAGGCAGTTGTGATGGTGCAGCAAGTGCAGGCAGTGGTGATGGTGTAGCGGGAGCAGGCAGTGGTGATGGTGCAGCAAGTGCAGGCAGTGGTGACGATACAGCAAGTGCAGGCAGTGGTGACGGTGTAGCGGGAGCAGGCAGTGGTGTTGGTGCAGCAGGTGCAGGCAGTGGTAATGGTGTAGCAGGTGCAGGCAGTGGTGATGGTGTAGCGGGAGCAGGCAGTGGTGATGGTGCAGCAAGTGCAGGCAGTGGTGACGATACAGAAAGTGCAGGCAGTGGTGATGGTGCAGCAAGTGCAGGCAGTGGTGACGGTGTAGCAGGAGCAGGCAGTGGTGTTTGTGCAGCAAGTGCAGGCAGTGGTGACGGTGTAGCAGGAGCAGGCAGTGGTGTTTGTGCAGCAGGTGCAGGCAGTGGTGATGGTGTAGTGTGAGCAGGCAGTGGTGATTGTGCAGTGGGTGCAGGCAGTGGTGATGGTGCAGAAGGTGCAGGGCAATGGTGGTGCCTTGTGTGCAGGTAGTGGTGAATGTACAGCAATCGGAGACCTCATTCGGTATGGGAGACCTCATTCCCATTTTTGTGGGTGATGAGACAATCAATTATGTAGATTCTTCATTCTGCAGAAAGGATTGGAGACATAGAGTTTTTGTGTAAGCGATATATTCACAACCGTAACCAACTATCACAGGATATTGCATAAGCATCTGAAAGCAAAGGGGTGTGAGGTCATGTTTTTTGGGATCCTCCCAAGATTACGAAACAATATAGAAATTATGAGCAGAGTGATAGATGTCAACCAAGAGCTGGAAGAATGTTGTAGGGAGGAAGGTTTTACATTTAAGGAGCAGTGGGAATCATTTCAGGGACAAAGGAAGTGTTTCCAGAATGATGTCCACATGTTAAATAGAAAGGGGGCAGCAAGGTTTGCAATGGGAATTGAGGAAGGAATTCAGGATTTTTTTCTAGGTCAGTGGAGAGTGGGGAAGGTATTGAGGAAGGAGCGGATGATGTAATTGTGATGAGTAAGGCCCGACAGGAAAATAGTATTTCAGGAATTGAAAAGTTAAATATATTCTATACCAATGCCAGAAGTTTAAATAATAAGGTGGAAGAGCTTGACGCCAAAGTAGATAACGAGTATGGTATAGTTGCAGTAAGTGAGACATGGTTTAAGGAGGAGAGTAACTGGAGGACAGGATTAGAAGGCGACAAGGTGTATCGGTGTGAGAGGAAGGAGAGAATAGGATGAGGAGTAGTAATCTGGGTAAAGGACAGCATTGCATCAAGAGAAAGGGGTGACATTAATGAGGGAATAAATGTTGAGGAATCTGTATGGGTAGAGATTAGAGATTGTAAAAACAGTAAGATACTGATAAGATGTTTTTATAGGGCTCTGGGTGGGAAGGAAGAGGAGAAGGAGGAGTATATGAAGAATTCAAAAGGGCATGTGGTAGGGGAAGAGTATTGATTCTGGGGGATTTTAACTTGCCAGGGATAGATTGCGTCCAGGAACAGGGAAAGGGCAGAGTGCATGAGGATTTCCTAGTTTTAGTCCAGGATTGCTTTTTAACCCAGTTTGTAGATAATCCATGAGGGGGAGTGCAGTGTTAGACCTCCTTTTAAGTAACCATCCCAATATGGTGGAGGTCGGGAGCATTGAGGAGAAAATGACCATAACTTTGTGTGTGCAAAGATTCTGTTGAGGGTTAGAGTTCAGGATCGTAGGGTAAGGCTATTAGATTTCAGGAAGGTAAACCTTGAGGGTATGAGGAGAGAGTTGGGTGATGCGGATTGGGAGACTCCAACGACAGGACAATCATCATAAGAGAAATGGGAAACTTTTAGGGACCAAATGTGTAGAGTGAAGAGTAAGTACATTCCAATGAAGTGTAAAACTAAAAGTAGAAAGAGATCAGGGTGGTTGAGTAGTGAGATAACGAACGCTATTAAGGAGAAGCAAAAGGCATTTATTAGGTTTAAAATAACAGGACTGGAGTTAGATTTGTATCACTATCGGAGTAAACAGAGGCAAGTTAAGAAAATAACTCAGCAAGCCAAAAGAGAGTATGAGAAGAACATGGCTAAGAATATTAAACATAATAGGAAGGTTTTCTTTAAGTATATCAGGGGAAAATAACAGGTTAGGAACAGTGTGGGCCCATTGAGGAATAGCACCGGGAGAGTAGTTTGTGATGAAAGTAAGATGGCAGGCTTATTAAACGGGTATTTTTCTTCAACTTGTACACAAGAACAGTCAGGAGAATTGCCAATAGCTGAGAGTATCTATGAAGGTGGTGAGGAAGGGTTTTTACAGAAGATCCAGGTTGGAGTGGAGGAAGTAAAGGAACAGCTCGGTCATCTAAGAGTAGATCAGGCTCCGGGTCCAGATAATATGCACCCGAGAGTATTGATGGAGGGGGCTAATGAGCAAGTAAGCGAGATATTAACGGATATTTTCAATTGCTCATTGGAGTCAGGACAGGTCCCGGAGGATTGGAGAGTAGCAAATGTAACACCATTATTTAAGAAAGGATCCACAGAAGAATTGGGAAACTGAAGACCTGTTAGTTTGACTTCAGTTGTGAGGAAGGTGTTGGAGACATTAATTACGGATCAGATGAGGAACTATTTAAATAAATACAAACTAATTAAAGGTAGTCAGCATGGGTTTACCAAAGGTGGTTTAGTTCCTGTCAAATAAATCCTTTAGAGTTCCATGCAGCAGTGTCTGATTGGGTGGATGATGGAAAGGCAGTGGACATAGTATATCTAGACTTAAAGAAGACATTTGATAAGGTGCCACATAGGTGGTTGTTAGCCAAAGTGAGGGCTTGTGTAGTGGCTGGTCAGGTAGCTAATTGGATTGCAAACTGGCTTTGTGATTGGAAGTAAAGACTGGCTGTGAGTGGGAGGATGTCTTTCTGGGAGGATGTAAGTAGCGGGGTACCTCTGGGATCAGTACTGGGACCATCACTATTCAGTATTTACAGCAATGATTTGGATAATGGGGTAAAGAGTAAGCTTTCCAAATTTGCAGATGACACAAAGCTTGGAGGTAAGATTGATAGCAGAGGGGGTGGTGATCAGATACAGGAAAGTTTTGATACTTGTATAAATTGGGAGAAAGATTGACAGATGGAATTTAACCTGAGCAAATGTAAGGTGATGGGGATGGGAAAGAACAATGAAAATAGAGATTACAGGATGTAAGGGGTAATTTTGGAGCGTGTCACACAGGAGAAGGATCTGGGGATGGTAATAGATACGGGAGCGAAGCAGGTAGCACAGTGCCAGTCAGCTATAGGTAAAGCAAATTGTGTTTTAGGTTGTACTCGGAGAGGGATCATTTATATATCAAAAGAGGTGGTGTTCACATTGTATAGGAATTTAGTGAGGGGAACATATACAATATTGTGTACAGTTTTGGTCACCACAACTCAGGAAGGACATAGATGCCAGAGAGAGGGTTCATCGCAGGGCTACGAGATTGATTCCGGGTCTAGCTAGACTCAGCTATGAGGAGCGGCTGAAGGAGAAAGGAGGCAGTTACGAGGAGATATGATAGAGATGTTTAAGATAATGAAAGGTATAGATAAAATAAGTGAAGATGAATTATTCAACAGAGTAGACAGTGATAGGACCAGGGACCATTGCCTGAGAGTAAATAAGAGAGTTAAGATGGTAGTAAAGTAGGGAGGGGTCTTTTGCTCAGAGAGTAGTCAATGCATGGAATGGACTCCCTGAAAAGGTAGTGGCAGCAGAAACAGTAGATAAGTTTAAATTAGAATTAAAACTGGTAAACCAGTAATCCCGGGCTTCAAGGCGTGCCTCCATTTTAACAAATTTCAACACCATCACCCTGTCACATGATATGGGTTTTCCGAGTTAGAAAGTTAGTTCAAGTCTGCAATGGGGTCCAGATACGGGGTCCCTCATGTTATCTCAATGAAGGATTGAAAAGCCCATAGCAATACATGATAAAGAAAGAAACTTCACATTGGACAAATCGAGGCTGGACAAATTTTCAAGTCCCCAAAAAAGTCCAATAACTCCACATTTGCATATTAATGTAAATGGCGAACTTGTAGAACGTTAAAATATCTACCAGAATGTGTGGTCACTTTTTGTCTACCTTCTTTGGTTTTCATTTTACGACATGTCAAAAATGGGTGATTTTCAACTTTGGGGGGCTCTGAGGCCTCACTGGGGTAAAATACAGACATAGTGTAAACATATTTGGAATCCCCTCTTCAAGGCCTATCAGAATCTGTCATTAAATTTTTTCAACTCTCATTTGCATATTTGGCATATTTAATGAGGCGAATCGGCATCATTTTAATCAAATAAATTATGTAATGATTTCGATGAAATTAACAACTTAACATTCCAATGGAACCTCCCAAATGTGTGCAAAAGTTTGAGGCTGTCGTATTACCCCTTCTGGAGAAGAAGATGTTTTTAGGTTTTGGAGAAAATCCAATATGGCCGCCATGCCACGTGACCGACGTCATCAAATTTTTCAAAGTATAAACTTCAGGTGGAGAATTATTAATTGGATAAGTTTCATTGAATTTACTCTAAGCATTGTTTTCATTTTATGACATTTCAAAAATTGGTCTTTTTAAACTTTGGGGGCTCTGGGGGCTCACTGGGGTCAAATACAGACATAGTATAAATATATTGGGAGTCCCCTGTTTATGTGCTATCTAAATTTGTCATTAAATTTTTTCAACTCTCATTTGCATATTTTGCATATTTAATGAGGCGAATTGGCATCATTTTAAATCATATTAATTATGTAACGATTTCGACCAAATTAACAAATTAACATTACCATGGAACAATGCAAATGTGTGCAAAAGTTTGAGGCTGTCGTGTTATCCGTTCTGGAGAAGAAGATGTTTTTAGGTTTTGGATAAATTCCAATATGGCCGCCATACCACGTGACCTACGTCATCAAATGTTTCATAATATAAAGTTCAGGTGGTGAGTAATTATCCTATTAAGTTTCGTTGAATTTCATCCAACAGTTTTCCCTCTAGATCCGCCACAAAATCGGTCAGTAGAACATAAAACGCCTTTAATAATAATTAAAACTGGTAAACCAGTAATCCCGGGCTTCAAGGCGTGCCTCCATTTTAACAAATTTCAACACCATCACCCTGTCACATGATATGGGTTTTCCGAGTTAGAAAGTTAGTTCAAGTCTGCAATGTGGCCCAGCTACGGGGTCCCTCGTGTTATCTCAATGAAGGATTGAAAAACCCATTGCAATACATGATAAAGAAAGAAACTTCACATTGGACAAATCGAGGCTGGACAAATTTTCAAGTCCCCAAAAAAGTCCAATAACTCCACATTTGCATATTAATGTAAATGGCGAACTTGTAGAACGTTAAAATATCTACCAGAATGTGTGGTCACTTTTTGTCTACCTTCTTTGGTTTTCATTTTACGACATGTCAAAAATGGGTGATTTTCAACTTTGGGGGGCTCTGAGGCCTCACTGGGGTAAAATACAGACATAGTGTAAACATATTTGGAATCCCCTCTTCAAGGCCTATCAGAATCTGTCATTAAATTTTTTCAACTCTCATTTGCATATTTGGCATATTTAATGAGGCGAATCGGCATCATTTTAATCAAATAAATTATGTAACGATTTCGATGAAATTAACAACTTAACATTCCAATGGAACCTCCCAAATGTGTGCAAAAGTTTGAGGCTGTCGTATTACCCCTTCTGGAGAAGAAGATGTTTTTAGGTTTTGGAGAAAATCCAATATGGCCGCCATGCCATGTGACCGACGTCATCAAATTTTTCAAAGTATAAACTTCAGGTGGAGAATTATTAATTGGATAAGTTTCATTGAATTTACTCTAAGCATTGTTTTCATTTTATGACATTTCAAAAATTGGTCTTTTTAAACTTTGGGGGCTCTGGGGGCTCACTGGGGTCAAATACAGACATAGTATAAATATATTGGGAGTCCCCTGTTTATGTGCTATCTAAATTTGTCATTAAATTTTTTCAACTCTCATTTGCATATTTTGCATATTTAATGAGGCGAATCAGCATCATTTTAAATCATATTAATTATGTAACGATTTCGACCAAATTAACAAATTAACATTACCATGGAACTTAGCAAATGTGTGCAAAAGATCGAGGCTGTCAGATTATCCGTTCTGGAGAAGAAGATGTTTTTAGGTTTTGGATAAAATCCAATATGGCCGCCAGACCACGTGACCTACGTCATCAAATGTTTCATAGTATAAACTTCAGGTGGTGAGTAATTATCCTGTTAAGTTTCGTTTAATTTCATCAAACAGTTTTCCCTCCAGATCCACCACAAAATCGGTCAGTAGAACATAAAAACGCCTTTAATATAATAACTAGAACTGCCACTTTATAACTGCTGGCAGTGATGACCGGGTACCCAGAAGTGCCTTTGACACAACTGATAAAACATGAGACTTAAATCATAGTCGCAAAGTTTTGCATTGATAGGATAAGCGGTGCCAGAGAAAACATTATTTAATGGTGATACAAACACAGGCCTGCTTCGAGACGGCGCGGAACAGACGAGTTATGAACCGGGCACACAAAACGTTCAATTTCGTTATTACTGGCTTCCTGATTCAAATAATTAAATAATTCTGGCTGCCAAACCGCGTGGCCGATCAGGTTGAAATTTTAAACTTTTGTTTCACATGTCGCCTAAATTATAAATCTGAAGTTTCGCATATATAGAAGCAGTGGTTCCAGAGTAAACATTAATTAATATTTATCCTTCAATCTAAGATGGCGGCCAAACTATGTGACTTGTGACCTGATAATTTTTACCATGTATGTAGAGATCATGGAGGATGACAGACGCAAATTTTCGCTTCGATAGGTTAAGCAGTTCCAGAGAAAACATTATTTAATATTTTTCTTAAATTCAACATGGCTGCCAAACCATGTGACCTATCAATTAGAAATTAACAAACTTGTATTCCGTACTCATGTGCAATAGGGGTGTGAAGTTTCCCCTTGATCAGATCAGGTGTTCTGGAGAAGAAGATGTTTGAAGGTTTTAAGGTAAATTCTAGATGGCCGCCAAACCATGTGACCAATCAAGAACAAATTAACAAACTTGAGAAAGGACCTCATGGGGAATATATGTGTGAAGTTTTGGCTTAATCTGTCTTGCCCTTCTGGAGAAGAAGATTTTTAAAATTTATTCATTTTCAATCCAAGATGGCTGACGAACCATGTGACCTATGACATTCCAAATTTAGATTCTGCTTCCAACTGGGTATTGGAACACGTTTGTGAAGTTTCGTGTTAATCGGTAAAGGTGCGTTTTTCTATCCAAGATGGCCGCCAAACCATGTGACGTGTGACATAATTTTTACCACGCGTGCACACACGAGGATAGATGATAATTGCAAACTTTCGATTCATTAGGTTAAGCGGTTCCAGAGAAAACATTTAATATTTTTCTTAAATCCAACATGGCGGCCTAACCGTGTGACTTATCAATTCGAAATTAACAAACTTATATCGCCTACGCGTCCCAAATATAGTTCTGAAATTTGCCCTTCATCCGACCAGCGCTTCTGGAGAAGAAGATGTTTGTAGGTTTTAGGGTTTTTTCAAGATGGCTGCCAAACCATGTGACCGATCAAGAAGAAATTAACAAACTTGAGAAAGGACCTCATGGGGAATATATGTGTGAAGTTTCGTCCTCATCTGTCTTGCCCTTCTGGAGAAGAATATTTTTAAAATTTATTCATTTTCAATCCAAGATGGCTGCCGAACCTTGTGACCTATGATATCATAAATTTAAATTCTGCTTTCCATCGGCGACCCGAACAAGTGTGTGAAGTTTCATGTAAATCGGATAAAGTCTATTTTTCTATCCAAGATGGCCGCCAAACCATGTGACTTCTGAGGTAAAAATTTTTTACCATGTATGCAGACTTGAGCGAGGAAGGCACTTGCAAATTTTCGCTTCGATGGCTTATGAAATACCAGAGAAAACATTATTTAATATTTTTCTTAAATCCAACATGGCGGCCAAACCATGTGACCTATCACTTTGAAATTAACAAACTTGCATCGCATACATATCACGAATATAGTTCTGAAATCTCACCTTCATTGGACCAGCGCTTCTGGAGAAGAAGATGTTTGAAGGTTTTAGGGTTTTTTCAAGATGGCCGCCAAACCATGTGACGTATCAACAACAAATTAACAAACTTGAAAGAGGACCTCAGGGAGAATGTGCATGTAAAGTTTCACCTCAATCTGCACAGCCGTTCTGGAGAAGAAGATTTTTTTTAAAAAAACACTAAAAAACAAGATGGCGGCCGAATTACGTCACCGATGACGTCAAAATATTTTTTTTCTACGATGAATTTTTGTGTAGATGACGCTCAAGAAATTTCAAATTTTGCCATGTGGCGTTCTACTTGACGAATTTTTACTGGGATACCTCTTCACTGATGACGTCACGAAAAATCACACGTATTCCCGAGAGGGAGCTTGTTAAAATGTATCAAGCGAAATTTTTTTTTCCCGAGAAGGTTTCCGAGATACAGAGGTCCAAAGTTTATCTGTTTTTTCAAGATGGCGCCCGTATCACGTGACCTATGACGTCACAATTATCAATTATGTATGCTATCAAAAAAGATACATATTTGGTGAAAATTTTGTGTCGATTGGTCTTACCATTTCTGAGAAAATGGCATTTAAAGCGAAAAAAATTGGAAATTTTGCAAATTTACGGCGTAAGAAAAATAATAATAATGCGTAATAATAATAAACAGAAGAAAAACAATAGGGTACCCTGTACTCACAGGGTACCCTAATAATACTAACGATTTCAATAGAGCTTCAGCCATGCTTGAAGCCCTAATTAGATAGGTACCTGGAAGTTATGGAGATAAAGGGGTATATGGATGTTGACAGGACTTTTAGATAGCTTGAACACTGATGGGTGATTGTGTACATGTGTACGGAGTGCTGTTCTGTGGTTGATGTGTGTTTTTAACCCAAGCCCATGCCCCCTCCTCTGGGGGCTGGGAACAAAAACTACAAAAGCTACACAAATAAAAATAAACATCAGTAAAAAATAACATTTTGCATTTTCTTCTCTTGATCTTGTGTTGATAAATTAGTGTGGTGCTGATGTGGCACCAGCATGATGGGCTGAATGGCCTCCACCTGTGTCTAATTCCTTTGTAGTTTTTTTGTGTTTACCCCAGTTTCCCGTTCCTTTACTTGCTGTTTGAGTTCGTATCCAGCTTGTTCACCCCTTGTGTCTTCCCCTTCCCCTCATTTTCCCCCCTTCTGGTGTGTCACTCTACATTGCTGTCAGGGTGTCCCCCCCCCTCCCCTCCCCCCAAATCCCTTTTCCACACTGTTCTTTTTTGTCGCGGTCCGTTCTGCGTTCTCGCTCTTCTCCAAGTTTTGACTTTTCATAAATAAATTAAAACTTAAAAACTTCACATGCTAACTCAATCATGTCTGTCTCATTCAGAATACAAGCCACTGCTTGCTAACAAAACCATGTACACCGGAGTGGTTCGAGGAAATAGTTTGCTGATTAACCGACCTGTCTGCTACCCTGGCGTCACTGGGAACGGCACAGCATTTCTCTACGTTTTTACTTCCGGTAAGCATCCTTTGTGTATGGGTATTCATGATATTTATTGTATGTTGAAGAAGATAAAATATTTACAAACAATAACCTTAACATGTGAGGGAATATGACCGGCGAGACGACAGGATTGAACTGGAACGGCACTTGGTAGAACACATACCTCCGCAAGGGCTGAACGGTTTTGCGATTTTTAGCCCACTTGTCGGCCGGATCTGCATCTGGACCTTCATCAAAATGTAACCACCTTGTTTTGGTCACCTGCCCAACTCGCCCACAAAGTTTTGTCATCAATCATAAACCGTCCACAAAGTTTTGTCATCAATCATAAACCGTCCACAACTTTTTGAGATATCGTGCTATATATCGTTTTTGGCCCCATCTCTCAATGATGAATAATTATCACTCAAAAATTATAGTTTCTGGATCCAGATCCAGATCTTCACCAAAACCTGAGCAATTCGTCCTTGTCATACAATCAACAACCTGTCCATCAAGTTTTGTCCGAATCCATCCATAGCTTTTCAGATGTCCTGCTCACAGATGCACAGACAGACAGACAGACAGACAAACAAACAGTGGTGGAAGCTTAACCTCCATCTACCTTCGATGGCAGAGGTAACTCCGCAAACATTGAAGCTACGTCAATGTTTTAACGCTTGTACAAGCCTTCAATATATCCATTTCACTCAGTTTTAAATAATGGTTACTGGTTAGGGTTGTGGGTTTGGGATCCTAGGATCCTGAGTTCAAATCCCCCTTGGCTGCTAAATTAATACCAGGTGGGGCTGACTGCCTGTCATCCTTCCGAGGTCGGCAAAATGAGTGCCCGCTTGCTGGTATCCTGCGTCGGAGTGGCAACACGTCCAGGATTGTGCCCAATACCCCAGGAGACTGCTTAGGCAGCACCGACGCTCTGCACAGAGTGTAGTTCCGATGGATGAATGGATGGAAGATGGAGACAGCCGCAAACTCTCGAACACAGGAGTGGAAGGAAAAAACGGAAACCCGGATAGAGGAGTAATGGGAGTAGAAAAGATCGTGGTTGTTGATGGGGGAAGATCTGAGATGGTGTAAAGCAGCTGCCTTGAAGCCCTGGAGGGAAAATGGGATTGAAGAGACTGAGCAAGTTGGTTCCACAGATGTGGCAAAAGAAGAACAAATGAGTGGAGGTGAGAAAGTGAATCTGTATTTTGGGAGTTTCACCAGAAGGGAGTTGCTGGTGGACCATTTGCATCCTCAAAACCAGGGGGATGGAGGGGACAAAGCACGGAGATGGTAGAGGGTGCAAGGTCAGAACGAAGGTGGTAGAATACAAAGAGACCACTGACCTGTCTGCGATGTGAACGTGATAGGCTCAGAGAATCAGCTTCATCACGGGAGATTCCAATGACTTTGAAGGCCTTGGTTTCCACGGCGTCAAGCTGAGCAAGTTGTGTTGCAGGGGCGTCAGCCCAGAAGGAGAGCAGTACTCCATTGAGCTACAGACAAAGACCTTGTCAGCTGTGACTAATTCTGACTTTGAAAGGAATGACTTGGAGCAATGGAGAATGCCGAGTCTGTGGCACGGTTGGCCCAGCAGGGGTCATGGATGATGGTGAAGCTAAGGAGTTCACGAGACTGAACCTCTTCTACTGGCTGACCATGGCAATAGATAGGTGAGTTCGTTTGACGATCCTTCTGGAACGATAGTGTGATCCTAAGATGTTCCAGGATTGAAAGATGTGTTTCATTATTCAGAACAACATCTATTAAATTCCAGATCAATAGAGATTGATACAGCCTTTGTATGTTAGTGGTATGGGGGTACCTTGTGGAATCCTCAGCAAAAAAAGGAAAACATTCTTTTAAAATTTCTCCTCAAATCACAATCCATTGAGCCATTATGGCGGAACTAACACCCTCTGTTGGAGCCGGTTCTTGAAGCACTGTTGTGGCCAAATGGGAACTGTAGGTCAAACTATACAAGTACTTCATTCGAGTTTTGTTGTGGCTGTCCCGTTACTTTTGATTATATCATGAAAAATCAGTTGATCTACTGAACTAGTTCCATGTATGGACAAGTTATACATTGAGATGAGATAATAATGTTACACTCATGACATTGTGATCCCTAACATGAGTTTTCGCACCGGTGAGTCGTATTTTGCCTGACCCAAATAAAGCCACTATAATTGATGTTAACTAGGCTTCACTGATGCTCGTTTGTTGAGTCTATTTCTACCCTCCCACTACCCCTGTCAATTTTCCTTTTTTTTTTTTTTGTTAAACAAATTCAGAACTATTCATTTGACTTTTCAAAGAAGCAAAACATTCCAAAAAAATGTGTAATGTTTTATTTTTATTTCTAATTCTACACTTTGCAGAAAATGTATCATCACCACACTGTGAGGGCAACAACAGATCCGTCGATTTTACAGCTTGCACTGAGACAACAGAAATCAAGAATATGGTGTTTACAATTGACAAATTGACTCAAAATACTGACTACTGGTAAGTTTATTTCCCATTATGCACACAGCTTATTCTTGGTTTTAACTGTGAATAGGATAAAGCAGCCTCATGACTAAATATATATATTTTTATCATTGTATCTACTAGTACGTGCCCGTCCGTGGCCGTATGTACGTGCAAAAAAAAACATATTCAAACCACGTGCCAGAAACAACAACCACACAGGCCATTCCTTCGCTCGCGCGTGACCGTACGTGCAAACCAAAATAAAAAAAAACAACTTTCAAACCGCGTGCCAGAAACAACAACCACACAGGCCATTCCTTCGCTCACGCGTGACCGTACGTGCAAACCAAAAAAAAAAAAACAACTTTCAAACCGCGTGCCAGAAACAACAACTACACAGGCTGTTTCTTCGCTCGCGCGTGACCGTACGTGCAAACCCCCCCCCCCAAAAAAAAAAACAACTTTCAAATCGCGTGCCAGAAACAACAACCACACAGGCCGTTCCTTCGCTCGTGCATGACCGTACGTGCAAACCCCCCCCCCCCCCAGAAAAACTTTCAAACCGCGTGCCAGAAACAACAACCACACAGGCCGTTCCTTCGCTCGCGCGTGACCGTACGTGCAAACCAAAAAAAAAAAAAACAACTTTCAAACCACGTGCCAGAAACAACAACCACACAGGCTGTTCCTTCGCTCGCGCGTGACCATACGTGCAAATCAAAAAAAAAAAAAACTTTCAAACCGCGTGCCAGAAACAACAACCACACAGGCCGTTCCTTCGCTCTCGCGTGCCCGTACGTGCGTGGATGTAAATTCTCCATGCAAATGTGCATCATGTAGTGGCACCTATTGGTGGTAGCAGAGGGTATTATAATTTCTTTTTTTTATCTGAGCAACGCTGATGTTAAAGCACCCCCCTCCCCCCCCGCCCCCCCACAAATCACGAAAAAAAATGGAGGTACCTGTGAAAGCCTGTCATCATGTGTGAGACATTATTAGCAGGGAGGGATATCAAGCCAAATGAGGAGCAAAGGGGGAGGGAGGGTGGAAGGGTGGGGTTAAAGCATTCCATGCACAGGTAAATTTGTCTTCCTTTCCTTCTCCTCACCCAAAAATTTTGGAAAACACGATGATTAATTGGTCTGTCAGTGAAGCAACGGGTAGGCTCTACTTGTAAATAGAAATATTTTTCTAAATGGTGGTTTAGTACTCCACAGGGTAGAAGAAACTCTCTGGTACCATTAAAAATTGGGCACACTAATTGTAGAAGCAAACCCTCGAACCTTCTCCAATCTTCTATAAGATTCTATAAGATATTATCTTCTATAAGATAATAAGCCTTCTCCAATCCTGAGAGGGGAGGCTTAATCTAATATAACAAGCTCGAATGAGCTAAGATCCTCGTCCTCTTATTGATGACGTCATAAAAACGAATATGACGTCATAGTGGTGTATCATATGTGCGGTAATTCATCTCTGCAAATGCCCTGCTCGATTCCCAGAAACAAAATTCAAAAAGCTTGCCTCATTTCGGAGATAATTTTTAAGGCAATTTCCATTAGCAGAGATATTTTGACGTCACAACTGTTTTTCTAGGAGGAATTTTCAAAATCGGAGATGGTTACTGCCTGCGCAGGGTATTTTCACATATATATGCCAAGTTTCAGGAAGTTTCGATGAAAACTGTAGGCTGCGAAACAAAAAAGTCCACAAGAACAACAATGTGAGTAAGACTTAGAGATCCTCCACCAGGATCTAAAAATCATTCCATTATAATCTTAATCTAATCATTCCACCTCCACCAATCTTCACTGCCCTCTGCCCCCTCTCTTATTACTCCCCACTGTACCTCAACCCATCACTACCGAGCCTTTTCTCCTCCTCATCCAGCCCTCTCCTCGAGCTTTTCTGCAATCCCCCAAACTCTTTCAACAACTCTCCTTACCCCCCCTCCTCCCTCTTACTACCCTCCCCTCACCTCCCCTCCCCTCACCTCCCCTCCCCTGCACCCAAAACCACCTCTCCTCCTTCTTCATTAACAGTGTGGACCTCCAATATCCGGGGCCTTCGCTCAAACCTGACATCTTTCCATACAGGTTGCCACTGACAAACCAGACATAATTTGCTTAACAGGAACTTTCCTCCCCCAAGACATCTCTGACTCCTGATATCTCTCCCTGGTTACTCCCTCCTCCGGTATGACAGATCTGAGCCTCGTCCTGGTGGAAGAGTTGCTCTCTTAATCAGAGACTCTATTCCTCACTCTCCATGCACTGCCCTCACTCCCCCACACCCTCAGGAATACTTCTGGCTACGGCTTCCGCTCCACTCCTACCTCATGTTTATAAGTGTATTGTACCGTCCACCAAACAGTGATGACTCCATTTACATCTTGCCATCCGAAAACATGGACCAACTTCTATCTTCTCATCCCAACTCTCTCTTCCTCATATGTGACGACTTCAATTGTCATCATGCCAGTTGGCTGGGTGTGGGTACCTTTCTCACCTGCCATGGTACTTCAACAAAGGACTTATGCGACTCATTGGGACTGATACAATCGGTCAACTTCCCTACACAGATCTCAAACAACGGTGCTCAATGTCTTCTGGATCTGATTTTGACCAATTTCCCTGAAAATATCAGCTGTTCTTCCTTCGCTCCAATCGGTTCTTCTGACCACGTCCTTGTCTAAGTGGACATCTCTCTGGCTGTTATCAGAGAACAACCTCACCACCGACGAGTCTGGCATTTCACTCAAGCTGACTGGCAGGGTCTCCAAGCAGCCATGAAACTTCTAGACTGGTCTCCCATCGCTACTTTCTCCAACATCAATTCATCCTGGGAATTATTTCAAAGAAACTTGCTCTCCCTCATGCACAGATTTATCCCCTCTCGTCGTCAGTTGCCCTACCCTTCCTCCCGCCCTTGGTACATTGAAACTTGTGGCGAGGCAGTTGTCCTGAAACAACTTGCCTTTGCCTCATGGAAGGCTAATCCAACTGAGGGTAATCTCAGTTCCTTCCTGACACACACACACACACACACACACACACACACACACACACACACACACACACACACACACACACACACACACACACACACACACACACACATACATACACATATACACACACACACATACATACACACACACACACACACACACTAACATTTATTAGTATAGATATGCAAAGACAACTTTTATTTTTCCTATTATATTAAGTTTGTTATATCATGAAGAGTTCATGGAAATCCCTTGAAAGTGCTTTTGGTTTCACATTACAATTATTTATTTTGTTATCATGTCTCAATTAATAAATCTCCAAATGGACTCATACTTTTTCACCTAAATATATATATATATATATATATATATATACATACATATATACAAACGTGTTGATTTGACTTTATGTTTTTCAGGCTAAGGTATGGTGTACCCCAATCTGCTAAACCTTGTTCGGGTCTATCCGATACATTCAGAACAAAGAAAGGTAAGACCAAATCATTTTGTCACTCTAAAGATAGCATTTGATATGATTGATATTAAAACCTTCATTTTCCCCTGCTCACTCTTTGGGTCACTCGGCTCACCCCAAACCAGAGTCGTGCTCACTAATCCCAGGGGAAGCAGCCCGAAGCCCGTTGCTATCACCTCAAAGTCCGTCTGCCGGGGCTTCCCCGTCTGTGTTCCTCTTCCCTTCTCCTCATCCAATCAGCATGCTTCCCCCACAGGCACCACACTCAGGCTACTTACCACATTCACCATGCACACGCATGTAGGACTCGTACACCGTCCACACCCAGGCACACACACACCTCACTAGGGAGAGAATCCACACAGATCTGGGCCTCCATCTCTCCATTCACACCATGACCGATGTTGTTTGCGTACCTGTTTTGGTGCAGCTGCACTGGCCGCCAGTGATCGTCGCGCTTCATCACCGGCTCTCCTGGCTCGGATTCTCGCACCCACGTCTCCTGTGAGGCACTCCATTTTGCACTCCAGCCTGTCACCACTAGCCTTCAGCTCTGCTTGTCCGCATCAATTGTTTTTCACCATTTCAGCCTGCCTGGCCCTCGTGTCAGCCCCAATTCTTTCAAACATGACCATCATGGCACAAATTGCTGGCTGAGGTCTGGCTGTTTCCCCGCTACCGCAGTGAAGCCACCCTGCTGCTTTGTGGGGCTTCCGGGTTTGTTGAGGGGGTATTAATGGTGCTACCGGGTAGTGATGAAGACTCTACTATGCACGAGGGTGGTCCTTCCATCTCTACGTCCATTTGGCTTGTGGTGACATCTAACCAGCTTTGTCCCTCCTGGTTCTGCTCATCCTGGCTCAACATTGTGGTGGTTTGGTTTGAAATAAATTTCTAAAACGGCTCCACAATTTTGAGTTTAGATGCGATTCATGATTCATAGATGTTTAGATGCACCTCAGATTCGAATTCCAATCAAGCTGACACCATTTGTTACAGTGTCGGCTGAGTCATGGTTCAGGTCACACTCCCGACATCAATTGTTAGAGCCGTAGGTCTGTTCCAGTTATCTGGTTCGAGTCCCATGAGTCATGTCAAAACGACCGCTATTGCCAGCTGAGTTCACAGCCCCGAGTAAGTCTGCAGGCCTGGTTACCACGTTACAATACTCATTGGGATGGCAGAATTTACTGGAGGAAGTGCTGATAGGTGCTCACGACCTACATAATTCGGCCGAGCAAACGTTGGTCGTGAGTGCAGCCTGAGACCGGTTTGATCTGGCTTTCCGAACTACACAACCAGCCTAAACCATCAAACGAGGCAACCAGAACTAGCAGAATTCAACCCCGACACCAGGTATATTTATCACCAAACAAATGTTCAGGGGAAGGATTACATAAAGCAAAAAAAAAAAAACAAGTCTTTATAAATAATTAAACACCCTTTACCCTTTACTAGATACTCACCCTCGAAACAAACCAAACCAACACAGATTCCTTAACTATCCTATGCCTTAGGGCCTGTCAAATCACACGGCATATTCAAAGGGAATACAAACAATATCAAGAGGTCACTTTAAAACACGGAGGCAAAGCCATGCAGGAGTTCTGGGAAGGTTTCTTCGCAGGGAAATCGCTCCGTGACCAGAAAGAGAGGAGTCAACATGGTGGGTCAGTGTGGCATTCTCAGCCATTGGGCAGTTTGTCACCACTGTTAGGGTAAGCTCAGTTAAAAAAACACAAACTCAGCTTGGTCCATTGGCAAAACAAAACCCAGAGTTCCCTCCTGGGAACACAACCTTCTGGCTTTGTTGGTGGGGCTCCTTCTCCTTCCTGCTGCGGCACACTCTAGCATCATCAGCCTTGCACACACACACACACACAGACACACACACACCTGTGCATCAAGGCTCTTGCGTGTGCTTTTGAAAGAACTTTTAAACAGAGGAACAGAACATAAAAGCATAGCCAGATGTTAGATGTGGGGGATACAAGTCATACAACACCAGGAGGATGGGGAAAACAAACTTCTCTCTGCACATTATGGTGACCACATATCTAACCTCACAATTATGTTTTTTTTTAAAATTCAATATAATTTTTAATATACAATGTCAAGGCTCGTATAAGAGCTAACACATAGAACATAGGAACGTATAACAAGGGGAGAGAAGGCAAGAGGGGTGGGAGAGGGATGCACAAAACAGTGGGGAACAGAGACATTAGGAGATAGGTGGAAGATAGTGGGATGGGGCAGGGTACACGGGGGTAAACAAGATGGACACCACAGGGACTTTCAGGAAGGAAATCTACAGGGACACATTATGGTTATTCCAAACAAATGTTAAGAAGATTTTGCACTCTCTGAACAGGCCAGTGGACATGAAATCATCCCAACAACTTATACAAACAAAGCAAGACACCACCTCAGGGCCAACATGCACAATAACCATTCACACAAAAACTGAGCGAGATTAAGAGAAAGAAATCAGGTAGTGGAGGTCCCATTTTGAAGGGCCCGTGGCAGCAGCTCGTGGGAGCAAATCATCCTGGCAGCAGACACAGGCCTAACTCTATACCACATCTAGAAACCAAGAGCTCCACTATTTTATTTTTATTTTTTTTTTTGTATACCTTGGTCGAGGCTCGTATGAGAGCGAACACACAACTCACAGCAAGGAGGCATGAGACAAGAGGGGCGGGAGTGGAAGGGACAAAACATTGGGGAACAGACACAGGTGAACTGTGGAAGGGAGAGGGATGGGGATGGGACGGGGAACATGGCGAGGGGAAGATGGACATTAAAGGGACTTTCAGGAAGGAAAGCAGGAGAATTGAAGGAAGTGGGCTTGGGTGGATTATCGGGGGTAGAAAAGATCGAGGATTTGGATGGGGGAAGATAAGAGGTGGTGGTGAACAGCTGTTTTGAAAGCCTGGAGGGAAGAATGGGAAAGAATAGAGTGAGGAAGTTTATTCCAAAGGCGGGAAAAAAGAGGAATGAAAGAGTGAAGATGAGCAGTGATTCGTGATTTTGGTAGTTTTACCAGAAGGGGTTGTTGGCGGACCTTGAGCGCCCTGTGGAAATGTGGTTGGGACAAATCACAGAGAGAGCAGGGGGGCAAGGCTGGAGAGGAGTCGGTAGAAGACAGAAAGACCACCGACCAACCTGCGGTGATTGAGTGAGAGGCCCAAAGACTCAGCTTCATTGCGGGAGATGCCAATGATCTTAAAAGCCCTGGTTTCGACAGCGTGAAGTCGAGAAAGGTGGGAGGCAGGAGCACCAGCCCAGAGGGGAGAGCAGTACTCCATCAGGCTACGGACAAAAGCTTTGTAAGTGGTCAGGAGCTCAAGAGGGCCGAGGAAGGACTTTGCACGACGGAGGATTCCCAGTCGGCGACTGGCTTTTGAGGCAAGGTTGGAAATGTGACTTTCCCAGGAAAGGTCATGGCAGATAGTGAGACCCAGAAGCTTGAAAGAAAAGACTTCTTCCAGAGGATTGTTGAGAAAGTGGATGGGGGGGTTTTGTAAACGGTCCTTTCGAAGAGACATAGTGAGAGTGTGAGATTTCCCTGACAATATCTGCTGCTCTTCCTTCGCTCCAATTGGTTCTTCTGACCACGTCCTTGTTAAAGTGGACATCTCTCTGGCTGTTATCAGAGAACCACCTCACCGCCGTCGAGTCTGGCATTTCACTCAAGCCGACTGGCAGGGTCTCCGAGCAGCCATCAAACTTACAGACTGGTCTCCTATCACTACTTTCTCAAACATCAACTCATCCTGGGAATTCTTTCAAAGAAACCTGCTCTCCCTCATGCACAGATTTATCCCCTCTCGTGTTCAGTTGTCTTACCCTTCCTCCCGCCCTTGGTTTACTGAAGCTTGTGGCGAGGCAGTTGTCCTGAAACAACTTGCCTTTGCCTCATGGAAAGCAAACCCAACTGAGGGCAATCTCAGTTCTTTCCACAAAGCTCGGAACAAGTGTGTATCTACCCTCAGGAGAGCCAGAAAACAACATCTTTCTCATCTCAAGTCTGAACTCTCAAACCTCTCTCCCTCCTCAAAATCCTGGTGGCGTTTAATCAAATCTGTTTCTGGTGTATGTTCCCCCTCCATCCCCTCCCTTACCTCAAATGGCCGCACTGCTGATTCCACACGTGATAAAGCTGAATGTCTAAACTCGGTGTTTGCAGCTAAATCTTGTGTCCCAAACCCATCACTATCTCTACCCACTTTACCCAGTCGCACCCAACTGTCCCTGGACTCTGTATCCTTTTCTCCTGACAAGGTGGAGAGCTTGCTTTCAAACCTCGAGTCAGATTCTGCAACCGGTCCAGACGGCATCAGCCCACGTGTCCTCAAAGCCTGCTCTTCTGCTCTTGCTCACCCTCTCTCTGTTCTATTCACCCTCTCATTTTCCCAAGGTCATCTGCCATCTGCTTGGAAATCTGCTAACATCACTGCCCTGCATAAAAAGGTGCAAAAACAGATCCCTGTAACTATAGACCAATCAGCCTTCTCCCAATCATCAGCAAGGTTATGGAATCCATCATCGCTTCAGACATGAAATCCTTCCTCTTCTCCAATGGCTTGATTTCCAATCATCAATTTGGTTTCAGACCAGGTCACTCTACCCTAGATATGCTGCTACTGCTCTCCCATCATTGGATGGAGGTCCTCAATGCCAGACAGGAAATCCGAGCCGTATCCCTGGACATATCACGTGCTTTTGACACAGTCTGGCACCCTGCCCTACTCACCAAACTCTCTTCCCATGGTATTCAAGGCCATCTCCACTCATGGCACGCAGACTTCCTCTCCTGTCGCAGTCAACGTGTGGCCCTAAATGGAGTTCTTTCATCCCCTCTTCCTGTGCAGGCTGGAGTTCCTCAAGGTAGCGTTCTGGGCCCTGTTCTTTTTCTGGTTTTCATCAATGATCTCTCGGACTCTCTGGAAAATCCTCTATTTCTCTTTGCCGATGACTCCACCCTCTGCCGTACCATATTCAACCATGAAAGACACGAGAACCAACTTCCTCAAACAATTGAACACCGGTCCCCTGCTTTTATTGGCTAACCCCCCACTCCCCACCTTATTCACACCCAAGATGTGAACATCACCACTCTGGGCTCTGATCACAAACCAACTATGCGTTGCCGCAAGCATAGCGACAGCACCGTTGCCCATTCAGACGATGTGACCTGCTGAGCAAGTGAAATCCAATCGCACGTTACCCTCTCTCTCCTCCCCCCACAAACGACACAATACCTATATGTGTGGAAAACAAAATTATCATTAGAGAAGAATACTCCACGTGAAAATTTCTGCTAAGACACCACTTTTCAGCAGTGGAGTGATATTCCACAAATAGCAGAAGCCCATGGTAAAAAATACCCCGATGTAAAAAAAAAACAAAAAAAAAAACACAAAAAACAAGAGCAAGAATTGCTTTGCAATACAGGTCTTCAACCGACGTGATATTTTCTAAGTCCTAAAAGGGCATAACTCTGTGAAAAATTGACAAAACGCCCTGAGACTCAAAATTCTTATGTATCTTATCATAATAAAGCCATGTACCAAGTTTCAGTTAAATATGTTAAAGGGTATAGGGGAAAAGTCTGAAAAACCGCAGGTGGGACGGATGGACAGACAGACAGACACACAGAGGGCAAACTTATAGTCCCCTTTGGTGAAACCAGTAGGGGACTAAAAAGGAAGCCTTTATTCTTGCACTGGTTAAAGAGCTCTTAATGAGAGGTTCTATATATCTTTTTTGATAGGAAATAAAAAAAATATTTGGGAGTGTTTGAAGCAGAAGACTGCTGCCTATACACCACTCATGTTCAATTTCTTATCTAATTGAAAAAAAATGCAATTTTCCCATAAGTTTGGATTAATTTGAAGCAACTTTTACACAATCATTTCTTTCTTTTCGAGGAGTTTTCCCATGTTTCAGGGTGGGACAGACAGACAGACAGACAAATAGCATTAGCCCATTTTTGCTAGAAGCGCCTCCTCCTCTCAACGGGAGCAACCATGGAGGTTAAGTTATTATCCTTATTCAAACGGGTGATTGAAAATACCTCTCGCAGCGTAATTCAAAACACCTCACTGCACCGAACAGGAGTACTGCACTATAAAGGGAGGGGACTTGTTATACTCTCTCCCACCTTGAGGCGGTGCTACACGATACACATTTGCATAGAGAATTTGTGTCCCTCCCCACCTCTCTCTCCCAAAGACCACTAGCAAAGTTAAAAACACCCCTTTGCACTAATTAGGGTCTTGCTGATCCTATATAGCAAGTCTGGATGTAATCGTCTCAGAACTGCAGGAGTACAAAGAAACACACGCACGCACGCACACACACCAGTCCATGAATTACAGCAAGGATCACAGATAGTGCATTGATAAAGGTAGTATGAATTGTGACGTTTCAAGATGCAATCCTCATTTCGTTGTACTTACTCATTCTTAGTTGTTCCCATACGTGCATTGATTGTCGGCTTCAATCTAAACATGACCTTTTCATGTAACATTCCCATTGTGTGAACCTTTTCCCACAGTTGAACCTCTCAATGGTATTGTAACATGGTTGGGACGACGTTCTGCTTCGATGGTTGTGATTACATCCATTTTGGCCATTCTACTGGCATTGCTTCTCATCGCTTTTATCCTGATGTTCTTTGTGAAATGGTACGTTTTAACATCTTCTATCATGATATCCATAACTGGCTTCTTATTCTTCATTCCTATGCAGCACCCCGCATGCTGGCAGATAACTCATATACGTGAACTCTCACTATATTCCAAAATAGTGGAATGCTGCAATTTATTTATTTATTTTTTCCAAGGTTGTGTTATGGAATGTTTAGTGTGATCAGAGCTCATGACAAATTTCCTGCGATATCGGCATTTCTCATGGATCAGTGGCTAATATCATCGCGTGGTTTACTGATGACTGCATCGTTGCTGTGTAAATGTGGCCTGGAAGGCCTTCGACAGTGACACTACGACAGGAATGTGTCCTTGCTTGCCACTCACCGCCATGATAATCTTATTGACATTCCCCATGGAACATAGATGAGATTAATTAGAGGGCATGTCTGCTATGTTAGAAGTCTGGAGGAAGGAAATTATTGACAGGTATGATCAGAGTCTGGGAAGGTCCTCGAGGACTTGCAGTGCCTACTCTACTCAGTGGATGTCACACACACACACACACACACACACACACACACACACACACACACACACACACACACACACACACACACACACACACACACACACACACACACACACACACAGCCTTTGACTCGTGTCAACAACAGAAAAGTTGTATTTGTGAAACAGAGACATTAGGTTTCATGTAAATGTCTATGGGCCAAACAAAAGTGTCTACCAGGATGTACAGCGGCCTACTAAAGTATTCACCTCCTAACAATGATGCCACAGTTCGATGAATGATGAATCATGTGGAAACAATTTTCCCAAATGAACTTTTTTTTTATTCTAACTGAAGAGATCAAACTCAACACTTATAGTTGATGGAGGTTACATGTCGGGAATACCTGCAAAAACATGTAGAAACCAAAGTTCACTGGTTGCGAAGTTGTTCAGCCCCGCAAGTCAGTACTTTGAAAGAAACACCTTTTGTAGAAATGACTGCTGTGAGTGTTTTGGGGTAGGTCTCAACGAGCTTTGCACAGTGAGATGGTGAAATCTTTGCCCATTCTTCACGTGAAAATTTCTCCAGTTCCACCAAGTACGATGGGAATTGTTGATGGACTGCAATCTTCAAGTCTCACCAAAGGTGTTCAATTGGGTTCAAGTCAGGACTTTGCCTGAGCCACTCAAGAACATTTATTTTCTTCTTATTCAGCTACTCCAGTGTGGCTTTAGCTTTGATCTTCAGATCACCGTCCCACTGAAATGTGAATCTCCTACCCAGTTTCAGATTCATGGTTGACTCAAACAGGTTTTCATCAAGGATTCTCCTGTACTTTGCAACATTGTCCCTTCTATCATGACAAGCTTGTCAGTCCTTGCTGATGAAAAGCAGTCGCTGCTGATGAAAAGCAGCTGCCACTACCATGCTTCACAGTCAGGATGGTGTTGACTGGGTGATGTGCAGTTTTAGGCTTACACCAGACATAACGCTTTGGATTTAGACCAAAAGGTTCAATTTTTGTCTCGTCTGATCACAAAACGTTTCTCCACTTGACTGCAGTATCATGAAGATGCTTTTTCGCAAACTCCGTACAAGCTTTTATATGCGACTTTTTCAGTAATGGCTTCTATCTTGCCACCTGTCCATAGAGGCCAGCTTTGTGAAGGGAACGGTATATTGTTGATTGATCAACAACACTGACCCACATCTCAGACATAGAGCTTTACAGATCTTTCAAACTCATTGTTGGATTTACAGTGACATCCTGAACCGGTTTCCTGCTTGCCTGGCTGCTGAGTTTGGACGGGCGACCTAATCTAGGTAGAATCTGGGTGGTATGATACGTCCTCCACGTCTTCGTGATGGATTTCACCGGACTCAAAGGGATAATAAGTGACTTTGAAATGTTCTATAACCCTCTCCTGAACGGTGCTTCTCCACCACTTTATGTCTGACTTCTTTGGAAAGCTCCTTGGTTTTCATGTCTGCCTTCTTGGTTGACCAAGTGAGTTGCACCTTAAAACGCCTTCAACAAGTTCAACCACTGATGAAACAGGTGAAACCAATTACATGTATTTTGTAACCTTTCAAATAAATAATTTGCTCCTGAACTGATCTCGGGTTAATTAGGCAAAGGGTTTGAATACTTGTGCAACTGAGAATCATCTGATTTTCTCTGTTAATCTAACTTGTTCACATTTTATCTGCATGTTTTTAAAAATCCTTATCACTTTGGAGTAGTTTGTGAAGACTCGATATGTTAAGTTTGATTTGAAAGCATCATGAAATATGCTCAGGTGGCATCAAAATGTGAAAACTTTGGAGGTGAGATGAACACTTTTGCAGGGCATTGTAGGTTGGACATCAATCTCTAAGATCCCAAAGTAATTCAAGATGAGATGGATTTTGTAAGAAAAATGAAACTTTCGTTTTGTGATGGTTGGTATATCTTTTGTAAAAATTTTGTTGGAAATAGTACAAATTTAACATGATCATTAGTTTGTGAATTACCTCCGCCGTCGAAGGCCGACGGAGATTGTTCCTCCCTGTCTGTCTGTCTTTGTTTGATTGTTTGTCTGTGAGCAGGATATCTAAAAAAAAAGTTGCGGACGGATTCGGACAAAATTTGGTGGAGTGGTTGGGTGTGTGACAAGAAGGAATTGTTGAGATTTTAGTGAAGATCCAGATCCAGATTCGCATACTGGGAATTTTTTAATTTTCAAGCGATTCTTCACGATTGAGAGATCGGGCCAAAAAGGATATGTAACATGATATCTCACAAAGTTGGGGATGGATTATGAGAAAACTTGGTGGATGAGTTAGTTAGATGAGAAGAACCAGCCGATTAGATTTTGGTTCAGGTCAGCAGATCCGGCCTATCGCTGGGATACAAAACGTAAACTGTTCATGTTGATTTTGATTGTTATTGTAAGTTTTTTTTTTTTTGTGATTATATTTTCCATCTCAGTATAAAAAAAAGTTGAAATGTATAATGCATAAACTGTTTGTCTGTGTGTTTATGATAGGGAAACACCATCAAGTGGGATTATTCAACAAGTGAGACCACAGCAGTCGCAGAATTCCAAGTATTCCAAGTATGATACGCACCATTTCAACGGCGCCTATGAAGACCCATCGCTACAATACGTCAAGACGTAGAAATGATGACTTGCACTGTACATTATGACACATACAATACCCCCCAATCCTATAGTGCAATACAGCAATCCCATTAAAAAAACACACACACAAACACACAACAAACCGCACTACTTGATCATGCCATCTTAAAATCAGCAAATCACCACATCAGGAAACTTTATGGCACATGACATAAAGACTCCTCTTCATACGTGTGGCAAAGCCATCATGTCCACATCAGGTCACATCTTAGTATCCATTAATGGTGGGTGATGCAGTTTACCAACTTCCGCCACAACTTGCTTGGAGCCTTCACAATTCTCAGCAAGGTTCCCATAGTGTTTCTCAATGTAAGTCCCAATCACACCTTCAAACACACTGTTGTTTTTTTTCTTCTTTTTTCATATTGTAGTTGTAATTTCATATTGGGAATCTGTCAGGGAACTATGATTTGAGTTTGGTGGTTTGAATAAAATTTCTCTTTTCAACTCTTCTCCAGTGTATGTGGTTGGGTTTTTAGATCCTTGTGGAGGATCTCTCAGTCTTACTCACGTTGTTATTATCCCCCACCAACCAACGAAGTTGGCGGGGGATATAGAAATGGGTTCCGTCCGTCCGTCACATTTCGTTTCCGGAGCTTAACTACAAATCCCCTCAATATATATTTACGAAATTTGGTACACATATCAAGCAAGTGGTAAACTGGTTCCTTTTGATATTTAAAGATTTCCCCAAAAAATTTTTCTGTCATTTTCCATGGAAACAAGTTGGGTATTAAGAAATAATTGAGGTTAACCTTTGTTTCCAGAGCATAGTTGCAAAACTATTAACTATTTCTTTATGAAATTTGGTACACTTCAAGAATAAACTGAACTGGTGCCTTTTGCTACTTGTCCTCATTTACTATGGCAGGGGATATTGAAGACTTTGTCTTCAACAGATGCTAGTTGTTCTTCAACTTCTTCTTGTGGACTTTTTTGTTTCACAGCCTACAGTTTTCATCGAAACTTCCTGAAACTTGGCACATATATGTAAAAATTCTCTGCGCAGACAGTAACCATCTCCGATTTTGAAAATTCCTCCTAGAAAAAAAAGTTATGACGTCAAAATATCTCCGCTAATGGAGATCGCCTAAAAAATTATCTCCGAAACTAGGCAAGCTTTTTGAATTCTGTTTGCGGGAATCGAACGGGGCATTAGCAGAGATGAATTACCGCACATATGATACATCACCATGATGTCATATCAATTGTTATGACGTCATTCCTATTTTTTGACATTTTTTTGTTTCACAACCCAGAGTTTTCATTGGATCTTCGTGAAACTTGCCATGTATATGCAGAACGCCCACGCGCAGGCATTAACCATCTCCTATTTTGGAAATTCTTCCAAGAAAAAAAAGTTGACGTCATAATATCGCCGCTAATGGAAATCGCCTATACCATTATCTCCGAAACTGGGCAAGCTGTTTGAATTTTGTTTGCGGGAATCAAGCCGGGCATGAGCACAGATAATTTATCGCAATGACGTCATATTCGTTTTTATGACGTCATCATTAAGAGGACGAGGATCTCAGCTCATCCGAGCTTGTTTTTCTTGGCATTCATAATGTGTTGTACTTTGATTCGCCAGATGTATTTTCGAGCAAGAATCGTGCACCTTGCTCCGAGAAACTCGAGTTAATTCGGGACATTGTAAAATGTATTCCCAAAATAAAAATGGCCGACAGTGTCGTGGCCTCGAGGCAAAAGCACGTTCGCTCGCTCTGAGCTGTCGAGCCTGGGTTTGAATCCCGACCCAGCTTGAGACTGTCATCCTGGTGTTTCACAAGAAGGCGAATATTATCGATTTTTGTGTGTGTGTTTGTGTGTGTGAGTGTGTGTGTACGTAATAAGTCGACGGAGACGCCAGATATTATAATATTCAGTCAACGAAGTGCGAGTGACTTGGTGTATATTATGTAGCTCGGTTGTAATTTCTCCCTTTCGATCCTTCCGTGTTTTGCTATATTATTACTTTAAAGTTCAATTTTAGTAAAAAATATTCTGCAAGAGATTAAATTTTGACTTACTGAGAGAATAAAATACGTGACGTACGAACGCAGCAGTTTGTTGTTGTGAAAGCTTCCTTCCCTCGCTCTGAGTTGCGATTTTCCCGCCATTCCTGAGGTACAGTAACATGTGACTGAAGAGAGGGGGACGTGACGTGACGTGACGTGACGTGACGTGACGTGACGTTTTACGGTGTTGGACGTTTATCGGTCAGTTTCGCCTTGCTCTGTGTTTCTATCTCCGTTGGTTTCTCCTCCTCGCACGTGGTTCCTGGACATCCCTGAGGTATTTTATTCTTTAATTGAACTTTGCTGTTAGTTGTTTTCTCCGCGTCGCAAGCAGTCGATTCCTCTCTAGTTAAACGGGAGTTAAAACCGAATCCCAACGTATTACGGGACACATTGCGACCTCCAAAGTTTCAACGTGTTTATTCCACAACTTCGTGGTTCGATGTGAAGATTGGCCACGGGGGGCGGGGGGGGGGGTCATTGTGGTCCATATGTCTTGTTACCCGTGCTACTTTTAACGGGCCCAACGTTTAAAATCGGCCAATGAGGATTGGCTCAAGTCTTTCACGAACTGGCTCCTCAGGCTTGGAGGTTTCGGCAGAAAACTTGTTCGTAATTGGTTCTATTTATTTATTTTGTGCACAGAGTCGAGGCTCATGGAAGAACTCGTACACCGAATGGATCAGGAGGGAACAGAACGAAATGAACAGTATAGGGGAGGGGGGACACTAATAGGGTTGAAGGTCAAAATAAGGGGGACACCTGGACAAATAAAGTAAGAGGGTTGGGGGAGGATGCATGGGGTGGGGGGGGAGGACAAAATGGGTACAGAAGAAAACTCAGGAAGGAAAGCTTTGAAATTTGGCGGGAAGGGTCGTTGGTAGAGGTAGAAAAGATCATGATTTTTATTAGCCTCGTCGCCTTGCGAACGCTGGCTCTAAGAGAGCTCTGCATTGTTCTTCTTCTTCTTGTTCTTCTTTTTCTGGTGAAGACAAAACCTTTATGACCTGGCTCTTGTTTTTTGATTGGGCATGATCTGAGAGGGTGGTGAACAGCTGTTTTGAAGACCTGGAGGAAAGAATGAGATTGAAGAGGATGTGCAAGTTGATTCCACAGGCAGGGTTGCTGGTGGGCCATGTGTATCCTGCAGACACCTGAAGGGGGACATGAGGCGGAAGAAGACGGAGACCACTGACCTGTCTGAGATGGTGTGAGAAAAAAGGAACAAATTAATTAGCGGAGGTGAACGGTGATCCTGGATTTTGGTAGTTTCACCACAAGGGGGTTGCTTGTGGACCGTGTGAACCCTGCAGAAACTGGGGGTGGCGAGGACAAAGCACAGAAGAGCAGGGGGGGGCAAGACCGGAAAGGAGGCAGTAGAAGAGAGAGACCACTGACCTGTCCACGATGAGATAGTGACAGGCACATGCACTCATCTTCATCGGCCTTTGATCTTGATCTTGAAGGCCTTTGTTTCCACGGCGTTAACCTGAGCAAGATCTGAAGCAGGGGAACCAGCCTAGAGGAGAGAGCAGTTCTTCATCAAGCGAGGTTTGAGAGCCTTGTTGGTGGATACGAGTTTAGGTGTGCCAAGGAAGGAGTTTGTACAACGGAGGATGAAACCAATAAGACGTATTCCAAGTATTTGATCATCTTGTGATTTTTGTCACTGTCTGAAGAGAGGGAAGAGGCTGCAGCCTGCCTGTCTGACTGATAAGAGAGATGCAAAGGATGGAGTGATTAGTAATAGATGATGGGGATTTTGCAGGGAGTCAGGGACATTGATGAAGATAAGACAAAGGACTGAGTAATCAGGAGCCTGAGCTAAAAAAAAAATCGTGATTTTTTTTTGTGCTATAAGTGGCAAATTTAACACAGTCATCCTTTGAGGTGTACAGAACAATTTCAGAACGGGTGTCCAAATATCTGAGTAATACGGTGCCCCCTGTGGCCCAAACAAGGAAATTGTGGGTAAAATTTCATTCTTTGGTCACTAATACTTCTTGTATATAATGTATATATGTGTACATACACATATATATATATATATATATATATATATATATATATATATATATATATATATATATATATATATATATTGTTACAGTTGTGGAAATTCGCATTACACCATAAAGAGTCCTCAGGTGAGATATATCGGTAAGTTCATGTGTAGTTAGCCCAAGCCCGTTGTATAGAGGGAATATATGTGATCCATTCGGGCTGCGACGCTTCAGTTTGCCGTTTTTCTTTAATTAATTTGGTGCAAATACAACAACGAACATCGCCACCACCAACATCTCAACAACGACGCCATTCACTACACGACGCCACCTTCCACAACTACGCTACCACATCTTCGCCACTCGCCATTCAACGAGCACTGTGCGGGCGCATGCAAGAACAAAAACCAACAACGCTGGTGGGGTTTTCCCGCCTAATTTCCCCGCCTGATGCTTCCGCCTGAATCCCCCCCCCCACCACGCTTGGTGTGAAGGAGAGGGGTGCTCCCGATTGGTGGATGCACGGCGTAGGAGGCGGTCGGAGTGGGGGCACGCCCCCCTTCGAGAGCTTTCTGGAAACGCCTCGACGGAAGGAGGAGCCAAGAACGGGGCGGGGCGGAACAAAGGGCGGAGCCGGCCCCTACAAAAGGGTGGGCGTGAGGAGTCGTAGGTTGGTTGGTTGTTCCCTTGTCCCCGTTGGAGGCTGAAGGCTCTTGGTGCGTACAAGCGATCGACAAAAGGCGTGGAACTCGCCTGACTCGTGGAACTCGCCTCCGCCTGAAGTCTGAAGTCGCCGAGCCGTGTCATCGTGGTCGAGTGTCTGTGTCGGTGTGGAGCTCGTGGAACTCGCGGAGCCCGAGGAGCTCGTTGAAGTCGAGCTGTGTCGTCGTCGAGTCGGCAGTGGAGGACGGCGAAGAAGATGGAGCTCGGAGTTGAGATCGTGGGAGGAGAACTCGACGGCCGCACCAAGGGAAGTCCTTTCTTTTCTTTTGGGTTTTGTGTAAATGTGTGTGTGTGACACCAGTCTTGTAAAGTAGAATTGTGTAAGTGTTGCCGTGTGTAAGTCTTATTCGGTATTAACTCTGCGTCGTTCTTGCTTTTGTTTCTTTTGTATTACTGCATGATTGTATGACAGTAATATACGTGCTTGTCTGAGTGTGAATAAAAGTGTGCTTGTCCAATTGTTCCCAGTTTCGCTGCGTCCTTTCCTTTGTTGAATCTCCATCTTGCATCACGTAAGGGATTAATAGTGGGTTTTAAAACACCCGCTAATTAATCGGAACCGTCAAGGCCGACGATAACTCCGATCGGTTATCCCTCTAATACGGAACGAACCGCTTCAGCGGTTCGTGTCCGGAGTCAGCCTGTGGCGTGGTCCCATCCCTCGGCAGATTACCCGCGCAGGTACTTAGGTATATCGACATTCGGCGATTCACCCTATTTCGCACGGGTAGACTGCGGACTGGGTGGTGGTGGGGTTAAACCCCCACCTGTGACTGGTTTCTGGCGGTAGTCCCAGGAGGGTCACGACTGAATTGTCCGTTCCGGTGGGCGAGGAGGCCGCCATTCGAGTTAAGTGGCCGATCGCACGCCGGCGGGCGAGAATTCGTAACAATATATACACACACACACACACACACACACACACACACACACACACACACACACACACACACACACACACACACACACACACACACACACACACACACACACACACACACACACACACACACACACACACACACACACACACACACACACACACACACACACACATCACCTTGTAGGTGCAGTATTTATTGGGAACAGTATATCACTTGTACAATTGGACAATAGCTGGACATATGTTGCCCAAGGGAGGAGTTGGGGTCTAAATCAGCAATGGAAGTAGTACGTGAATCATATCTGAAGTCACAAATGTAGGTGCAACTACTCATTTTCACTATATTTGCGACTTCTCATGTAGAATGTTTTAATGATAATTATGACGTCATCGTGTTGTGGGCCAGGGTTCGGTGGTGATAAACTACCACTAGGTGGAGCAGTGGAGTCGTTTCCCACCGAACACCCGGAATTTAGGTCGTGACTCTCGGATAACTCCAAAGGTCACGGGTCCCTTAGTGGACCGTGGATGCCAATATTTCAACCGCGTGGCGTAGGGTTAATTGTCTCAATCTCCAATATACCTAAATAACCACTCACTCGAGCTACCGGGGAAACCACACCCTCGGCCGACTCTGTCCGATCCGAGTCGGAGGTAACAACTCTGATCCGGCGTAACCGAGCGGAGTTACCAGAGCCGCGCCAGTCCCAATGATAACTTACGGCACCAACTGCCTTACTATTTCTCAAACCCGCATGGTGCTGGGTCAATGAAAGAAAACACGAACAACGAACTGGAATATTTAACACAGGGGTTTATTTTACAATAGGTAATAATCGGGAAGGGAGATAGAGTAGAGTTATCACAAATAAAGAAATGTAATTTACAATGAACAAGGCACTTAACGATTCTACTTACAGACGTGGCCCACAGACAGACAGACACACGCACACACCCAAAAGAAACTGGACCCCGTCAGTCTTTATTCGGTAGAGCCGGGCCGGGGTACCTTCCCGCCTCGTGCGGTCACACCGACTCCAAACCACCACGGTGGGACTCGAACCCATGACCCGAAGTCCATGGCCCACGAACGAGACCAAGCCACCACGACCGCAGACGAAGCCAATCGCCACCAAGACTGCAGACGCCCTGCAATCGCCACCAAGACTGCAGACGCCCTGCAATCGCCACCAAGACTGCAGACGCCCTGCAATCGCCACCAAGACTGCAGGCGCCCTGCAATCGCCACCAAGACTGCAGGCGCCCTGCAATCGCCACCAAGACTGCAGGCGCCCTGCAATCGCCACCAAGACTGCAGGCGCCCTGCAATCGCCACCAAGACTGCAGGCGCCCTGCAATCGCCACCAAGACTGCAGGCGCCCTGCAATCGCCACCAAGACTGCAGGCGCCCTGCAATCGCCACCAAGACTGCAGGCGCCCTGCAATCGCCACCAAGACTGCAGGCGCCCTGCAATCGCCACCAAGACTGCAGGCGCCCTGCAATCGCCACCAAGACTGCAGGCGCCCTGCAATCGCCACCAAGACTGCAGGCGCCCTGCAATCGCCACCAAGACTGCAGGCGCCCTGCAATCGCCACCAAGACTGCAGGCGCCCTGCAATCGCCACCAAGACTGCAGGCGCCCTGCAATCGCCACCGAGACTGCAGGCGCCCTGCAATCGCCACCGAGACTGCAGGCGCCCTGCAATCGCCACCGAGACTGCAGGCGCCCTGCAATCGCCACCGAGACTGCAGGCGCCCTGCAATCGCCACCGAGACTGCAGGCGCCCTGCAATCGCCACCGAGACTGCAGGCGCCCTGCAATCGCCACCGAGACTGCAGGCGCCCTGCAATCGCCACCAAGACTGCAGGCGCCCTGCAATCGCCACCAAGACTGCAGGCGCCCTGCAATCGCCACCAAGACTGCAGGCGCCCTGCAATCGCCACCAAGACTGCAGGCGCCCTGCAATCGCCACCAAGACTGCAGGCGCCCTGCAATCGCCACCAAGACTGCAGGCGCCCTGCAATCGCCACCAAGACTGCAGGCGCCCTGCAATCGCCACCAAGACTGCAGGCGCCCTGCAATCGCCACCAAGACTGCAGGCGCCCTGCAATCGCCACCAAGACTGCAGGCGCCCTGCAATCGCCACCAAGACTGCAGACGCCCTGCAATCGCCACCAAGACTGCAGACGCCCTGCAATCGCCACCAAGACTGCAGACGCCCTGCAATCGCCACCAAGACTGCAGACGCCCTGCAATCGCCACCAAGACTGCAGACGCCCTGCAATCGCCACCAAGACTGCAGACGCCCTGCAATCGCCACCAAGACTGCAGACGCCCTGCAATCGCCACCAAGACTGCAGACGCCCTGCAATCGCCACCAAGACTGCAGACGCCCTGCAATCGCCACCAAGACTGCAGACGCCCTGCAATCGCCACCAAGACTGCAGACGCCCTGCAATCGCCACCAAGACTGCAGACGCCCTGCAATCGCCACCAAGACTGCAGACGCCCTGCAATCGCCACCAAGACTGCAGACGCCCTGCAATCGCCACCAAGACTGCAGACGCCCTGCAATCGCCACCAAGACTGCAGACGCCCTGCAATCGCCACCAAGACTGCAGACGCCCTGCAATCGCCACCAAGACTGCAGACGCCCTGCAATCGCCACCAAGACTGCAGACGCCCTTGAGGTGCGAGCGGTTTCTTTCCTCGCCACTTACCTCCTGCTTGGGCGGTTCCCTTGCGCGATCTGCTCGCCGTCCCTCATTGGACAGGCCCACGGTAGGCGGGGCAACTCCCACCTTTCTGGGGTGGAGTCGGATCTGAGGCAATGGAGGCTCTGCCCACGCCTTCAGCCAAAAACACGTGGGCAATGGCGACCGGGTTGAGTCAGGGACGGTGCCGTTGTTGTAGATGTAATAAACCTGACTATAAAATAACTCGGTGCACACACGAAATTCCCATTAGACAGAAGGACGGGACCCTGACTTTCAACACATACTTATCGAAATAACTGAACTGCGGGGACTGCTCTCTGTCTGTGTGCAAATGGCTTTCAGATTCGTAACAATAGGTCACATGGTCTGGCAGCCATGTTGGAAAAAAGGGAAAAATTTGGACCTCTGTATCTCTGAAACCACCTCATGGAAAAAATTGAAACTTGTCGCATGTCAAGTACTCCACATGGGAAATGTTTATTTTATTTTATTTTTTGATGTCATAGGTGGCTTCGTTATGATGTCATAATGCACATGTCGAACGCTTTATCGGATCAGTATGAAAAAGTTTTGAGGGTCATCTCGGGAGAAATTGTATGGGGGGGGGTTGAAAAAAAATGACAGTCACGTGGTTTGGCAGCCTTTTTTGGTTTTTTTTACATTAAAACCTTCTGGTGTTCAGAGAAGAGTTTTTTTTTTAACAGATCGAGGTGAAACATGATAGGTATGCCTATCCATGTGGAACAAAAATTTATCTACCGATGTCATGAATCACATGGTTTGGCAATTCTGATTTATTTTTGGGATTTTTTTTTGAAGAATAATTCTTTAAAAACCAACTCCAGAACGGCTTGACCGACCGATCGAGGGGAAACTACACCCACATGTTCCCCAAGCTTTGGGGATACCAAGGTGTTCAGGAATAATTAATAGGTCACATGGTCTGGCAGCCATATTGGATTGAATGAAAATCTTTCAAAAATTTTATCTTGAACCACCTTATCACTCAACATGAAACATCACAATTATGATCTAGTAGTGAGCAAAAAAAGTGAGAGCAGACCCAGTCTCAGGGAAACGTTCCGCCAGCTTCACAGCCGGCTTCATCAGGCACAATAGACCCGGGCCTCGGCACGTGTCCGGTTTTTTATTTCGATACGACCACTCGTTTCCGGTCACGTGCCGGTGCTCGAGGTCAAATGGAGGAGTGCATTAAAAAAATTTATTTTGCAAAAGCCAAAACAAACATCAAATCACATCATTGAAGGGGTGCTCTGCTCTTTTTGGTTTTTGTTTACATGTGATCTGGTGTTGTATGTGTGTGCGCTTGTTGTTGAAGTCTTCTTGGGTTGCTTTTAGCAGCTTATTCAGCTCGAGGAGTGTGGGAGGAGTCAATCATTTATATAATCCTAGCCACCTGGGTGTAAACACCACATCCGCATGTGCACAACACCCAGTGAGAACCTCAACACTCACAACCAACACCACATCATGCCCAACCCAGACATGAAACCAGCCGTGTTCGTGCCCTGGAAACACAAACTGAGTAATACGGGTGGGGGGGGGGGGGAGCTGTGTGGGAAAATATTCGATATCGACGGAGCTTATGTGACACCCAGCTTAACGTCCATTTGAGGAGAGAGCACATTTTGTGATGGCAATGGCCTGCCATCCAAGCGTATGGTCGTATCCGATAAGTGTATTGTCGGGTCAGGAATCCAACCCAGGTGAGCTTCACGGTAAGTGTGGTACGCGTGCATCATCCGGTGATGTGCAGTACAAGGTAATTATACAATTATTATATCCACACTATACCTCTGCATGATCTGAGGGGTGCAGGGTGGATTTTGTGCCAAAAACGTGCACCACCATCATCCCGACACCAAGACCTCAAACATGCTCACATTTAATGCACGAGCATTTTTGGCAATCATGAAACGTCTCATGGCCTTGGGGTGCGCATACTTGCCTCTGAGCCGTCTTGCCTGAGCTTGAATCCCAACCCAGAAATAAATTGTCATGTGGGTTTTTCACAAGCAGGGTGATTCATCAATGTGTGTGCTGGCCCCAGGATTGACGTTAAACAGGCGTCCCCCTCTGCCGGCAGTTGGTGGACATTTAAAGATCCCATGGTGTCCTTCACGAAGAGTAGCGGAGCTACCACCAGCTCCCTGAACAAATTTAAAAGCTTTCCCTGACCACTGCTGAGAGAGGCATGGCAAACCCAGCATGACCCCCCCAGACCAATTAATTGTATTTGATGTTTTTGGTTATTTGTGTTACATTAAGAGAATAACCAGCAAATTAATACTTTTTTTTTCTCTTCATTTTAACCTTTTCATTTTTTTTTCACCCACATTTTTGAGTGAAAACGTCATTTACTTTCAAGTGATTGTTTGGCTTGGCAGGATAGCGTTAGGGTATGCACACTCACCTCTGAACTGTCCAGTCTGAGTTTGAATCCCGACTGGTCGGGGCTGGGCAGAGTGGGTGACACGTCACGTTCCCCCATCGACAGTTGGAAGGAATTGATTCCTTTTCCGCAGTTGTTCATTAGCACGTGGTCGAGGAGATGGTGGGTGGATTTGTTGCTTGATGAGATTCGGTGAACGCTTTGGGGTTAGAGACTTTTTGATGATTTCAGAGTGGGGATTCTTGAGGGCCTCGGACTGGAATTGGTGGAAACTCTTTACCAAACAAGAGGTGGAGACTTGCCGGGGGTTGTGTATAAAACCCGAGCCCAAACAGGAAGCGGGCTCTCTCTGGCCTTAACTCGCTGACGCACTGGACTCTCTGCCTGTAGTTGCTGGCTCGCTCCGACTTTCTGGCCCACTGACTTGCTCCTGTTCTTGCCCTAGTGGATACTTGGTGGTGCCGTACGTGTTAAGCTCCAGCTTTGTGCCCCACCTGCTCTTCACCATGTGCTTTTCCTTCTGCGTTGCCTGGTTCTTGTTTGAAAGTGTGTGGTATCTGGGGAAGAAAGGTTGTCTTGTGGTTTTTGTCTCAGGGTTTGTGTGTAAGACCTCATGTGTAATAAATTGCTAGCATATAAGACCTGTCGGTTCACTGACGGGGATAGCAATCTTTGCTGTGATGGCAAGTCTATGGGGTAAGAACAAAAATGGATTCCTGGGAGATCCTGCCCTCCATGCGGGGATACCCAGCACTACAAGTTGGCATTTGCAGTTTCAACACTGCACATGTACTCATCCATACACAGACCTTCCTTCCTTTAAAAAAAAAAAATATATATATATATATATATTTGCATCACAAACTTCCCGGGAGTTCCCTGAATCCACCGTCATTCGTTTCATCGAAATCCGTTCTCAAGAAATAACACGACAAACAGACATGGCTCCTTTTATAATATATTTCTCTATCTTTACCTCTGCCACCGAAGGTGAAGGAGATTATGTTTTTACCCCTTCCTGTCTGTTTGTTTGTTAATTGCCGGAATCCTTCGGATTTCAGCAATTATGTTGGTCGGTTCTGTCTGTTTGTTTGTGTGTTTGTTTACCCTGCAGCAGCCACACCGTTTCAGCGATCATGACCAAACTGGGTACAGACGTCGGCCGTGGTCCAACTTAGACACTTGTCGTTTTTGGTGAATCTAGGTCAAAGGTCAAGGTCACCGAAAAACCGAAATTCTTATTTTCGCAATAAGGTCCGCTAAAATGGTGGTATCGACTTCAAAGCAAATCCAAAATGTGCATCTTCCAATTCTGCATCCAGCCATATGTCTCATTGGGGTGTCACACCAACACCCTTCTTAGCGGTCGGGGGTCGAATGTCGGGTGGGTCGGGTCAAAACTTTCAAATTGCAATAAAAACGCCATTTCAAGTCCGATTGACTTCCAAGTTATGATCATGACCAAACTAAGTGCTAAAACTCATTAAACAGTAGCACTATCGACTTGTAAGAACCAAATTGATTTCCAGGTTTTTGTTTTTTCAGAGATCATGGAGATATTGTTACGAATCTGGAAGCCTTGTGCACACACAGACAGCAGTCCCTAAGCTTAGTTATTTCGATAAATCTGTGTTTATAGTTAGGGCCCCCTACCTGTGTCTAATGGGAATTACATGTGTGCGCTGCGAATTACTTTTTTAGTGAGGGTTTTGTTTTATTTTTACATCAACGATAACAACAACACGCCTTCGCCTCGCTTCATCGACCCGACGCCATTACGCACATTGCCAGAGGTGAGGAGGTGGGCGGAGCCACAAACGCCTCCGCCCAGAAGAGTGGGAGTTGCCCCGCCTACCATGGGCCTGTCCAATGGAGGACGGCCAGAAAATCGCGTGATGAGTCCAACCAATGAAGAGGCGAGTGGCCAGAGAGAAGAGGCCCCTCCCGCCTGAGAAGAAAGTGTGGTGGTCTGGACGAGGGAGAAGAGAGATAGATGGGACAGCGCAGTATCCACAGCTGCTGGTCTTGTGTCGCTGCTTCTGGTCCTCTGGTCTCGTCACTCGCGTGGTCTGGTTCTCTGGTCTGCTTGACGCTGGTCTGGTCCCATCTGCTCGACGCTGGTCTGGCCTCATCTCGTCGCTGGTGCTGTTCTGTGTCTGGCTGCCCTGGTCCGTCTTCTGGCGACCGGAGCTCTGGGAGGGGATGGACGTCCAGCCACGTGCTCGCGGCCAGGTAGCCAGCCATCCTGACTCCCAGCTGAACTATCCACCGCGGCTGGCGAGCTGAATAAAGACCATTGAGGTCCATTGTGTGTGTGTGTGCGTGCGTGCGTGCGTGCGTGCGTGTCCGTGTCCGTCCTGTGGGCCCGTCTTTAAGTCGCAACTGGTAAAGTGCTTTTGCTGTACATTATTTGCATTCTCTATTGTCGGTTCAACTCTGCCCTTTATGTGTTCCTTCTCCACCTATTGTAAATAAATACCCCGATTGTTGAATGTTTCAGCTCGTCTTTGTCCTTTTTTTCATTGGTTTAGCACGGTGCGTGTTGGGTGATTAAAAAGGCCGTTGCCGCCCTAGTTGTACATTTGGACCGATGGACCTCGGTGACCATCCGCTCGGGTTGCGCACGGGCCGAGCACGCTCACGGCTCGTTCCGTTTGAGTTCCGTCGAGGGTGTGAATTCCTCGGGAGCTCGCCACGTGGGTCTCTGGGTATTTTGAAGATTTGCAAATAACCCTGTCCCATGCGGTTGAATTATTGACAATTCACGGTCCTTTAAGGGACCCGTACCTTTGGAGTTATCCGACGGTAACGATCTGAGTTCCGGTTGTTCGGTGGAGTCGACTCTGCTGCTCCTACTAGCGGTCGTACTCGCAGCCGATACCCGGCCCACAACAATATGACAAAGTTATTCCGGCAATTCTTTGCTCAACGAGCAATTTCATTTGTTTGTTTGTGTACAGGATATCTCAAAAAGTTGTAGACGGATCTGGATGAAAGTTGGTGAACATGTTTGGTGTGTGGCAAGGACAAACTGATTCGATTTTGGTGAAGATCTGGATCCGGATCCGACTACTAGAATTTTAAAGTGATTCTTCACCATTGAGAGATTGGGCTAACAATGATATATATCACGATGTCTCAAAAAGTTGTGGATGGATTCGGATGGAACTTGGTGGACACGTTGGGTGTGTGGCAAGGAAGATCTGATTAGATTTCGGTGAAGATCTGGATCTGGATCTGGATATGAGAATTATTTAATTTTTAAAGTGATTCTTCACCATTGAGAGATAGGGCCAAAAACGATATAGTACTGTATAGCATGATATTTCAAAAATGTATTGTGCCCAATATGTTCTCGTGGATCAGGTATTACGTGGCGGAGGTATGTGCATTACCGAGTGCCCTTCTAGCTTAAAGAATGGCTTTCCTTGTGTTGCTGCCACTTTGTCGGTTGAACAACCAGGTTCATTTGGGATCGTTGAAGGATAATCTTTTCTTTTCTTTTTTCCCCCCCAAATAATTGATGTCATGCCTGAAGTCTCAACTAGAGCTTCACGGTAATTGCTCGGGTGTGGTTGCATCTTGTCATGAGGTTTTCATCCACGTGACAATATGTTGTTTTATTCCTTTTGCAATATTTGTATTATTCATCCCATCTCAAGTAATCTGACTTGAAAATGAATCAGGATTCGCCGCTGTACCATGCTGCTTGATTCCATTTCCTGAATTTCCTTTAGTGGTAATTTTTTTTTCCTAGCTTATCTGGAATTTTAATTCCGATAAGGTATTGTTGCGAATTCGCGCCCGCCAGCGTGCGATCGGCCACGTGACTCGAATCGCGGCACGTCGCCCACTGGACAGACAATTCTGTCGTGACCCTCTCGGACTAACGCTGGGAGCTAGTCACGGGTGGGCCTTTCGGCCTCACCACGATCGTGCCAATCGGCCACCCGCGTGGGATAGGGTTGTTCGCCAAACTCGACCTACCTAAGTACCCACGCGGATGGTAGACCGGGCGATCGCACCTCGCCGCAGGTCGACTCCGGACACGGGCCGCTTAAGCGGTCCGTTCCGTGCTATCGGGATAACCGAGCGGTGTTATTGTCGGCCTCGACGGTTCCGATTAATTATCGGGCGTATTAAGCCCAATGCGAACCCTTTTCGTGAAGCAAGATGGAGATTCAAACGAAGGAAAGGACACAGCGAAACGGGGAACAATTCAACATAATGCACTTTATTCACATGACACACGAAGAGCACACATATATCAATTTAAAACAAAAACAACAATGCAGAGCTAACCGAATACGCGAACACACGGCAACACTTATACAGTTTTACTTTACAAGACACGGCGCCACAAGATCCATCCAAAAAAACAAAAGAAAAGGCCACCCTCAAAGACAAGGGGGCAGATGGGGCCCGTGGGCCTTTATGGCGTGGGACTTGGCAGACCAAACGAGTCCCACGAGACCGTTGTAGGTTACCTGCACCCTCGCGGTGCGATGGTGGGCGAGCTCTCTCCGGTGCTCCTTGTACGAACGCGCAGGTCCGCGCAACACAGCTGGCAGAGCGGCACCTCCAGTCCGCGTCCCTCTGCGACGTCCGGACTCCCCACCGACTGCAAGCTCCAACGAGCGGTTCGCTCTACGGACCGCTTTTCCAAGACCCAGTCGGGCAGAAGACCATGAACCGCCGACTGATACTAACACTCTCACCGACCGCCCTGACCTGACCTCCTCTGACCTGACTTCCTCTGGTGTCCCTCTCCCCTACCTATCTTCCTCTGGTGTCACTCTCTTGGTATGACTTCCCCGACCTAACTTCCTCCTAGCGGCGCCTCCGTGCGCCCTTTTATTTCCCCGGCACCCCGCCCCTCCCTTCGCGGCACGCGGGGGGGGTGGGGGGGACATTCCACCAGAGAAATTGGGGCGGGAGCCGAGCTTCAACCGTCATTCTTGTTTACCAGAGAAATCGGGGTGGGAGTTGAGCCTCAACCGTCATTCTTGTTTACTAGAGAAATCGGGGCGGGAGTTGAGCTTCAACCGTCATTCTTGTTTACTAGAGAAATCGGGGCGGGAGTTGAGCTTCAACCGTCATTCTTGTTTACCAGAGAAATCGGGGCGGGAGTTGAGCTTCAACCGTCATTCTTGTTTACCAGAGAAATCGGGGTGGGAGTTGTTGTTCCCCTTTTGTGTTCGTGGAGATGTTGACGGTTGCTGGCGGAGTGGTGAGGATGGCGTGGTTGTTGAGAGGCAGGTGTGGTTGTTGTTGTGGTTGGTGGTTGTGTGATGGCGGTTGAGACGTGGTTGGTTCAAAATAAAGATAGAACAGAAAAACGGCTATCTCAAAGCGTCGCAGTCTGAATGAATCACATTTATTCCCTCTAAACAACGGGTTTGGGGCTAACTACACATGTACTTAAGAGATACCTCACCTACGGGACCTGAATGGTGGTTTGCGAATTTCCACAGCCGTAACAGTATTGTCATCGCGCTCTGTCCGTCTGGCCATCTCCTATTTCGACTTCTTCAGCCAAACCGCAGGGCCGATCCGGCTGAAATTTGGCAGCAACGTTCCTTTCCTGACTGGTAACAGGAATTGCAAAGCTCATTCCGGTCACATGACAGTAGCTCAAAATGGCCGACTTAGTAAATTTGTTCAAAAATCTTCTTCTCCAGACCCACCAGTCAGAATGCTACCAAATTTGGGTTACAACATTAGGCCAGGGCCCAGATACGCTGCAGGTCCTGTGGTCCTATTTTTATTTTATTTTACTTTTAACCATTTCCTTTCTTTCATGGTGTTTGAGGAATCGCTTAATTGCTTTTGTTGTCACATGCAGTTCATGCATAATTTTTAACTTGATACAATTCTGACACAAAATACCCTTTGAAATTGTGAAAAAAACATTTGTATTATGCGTCAACAGTCTCGGTACTGTTTGATGTCCTCTTATCAACGTTTTCATGTCCTCTTGACAAAAGAAACGAACAAACATTTTCATTGCGTGCCTTTGTGTATTCTTTCCTCAGGTTACAATGAATGATTCAGAAGCGCAGCCTAAAGTCCGGCAAGTTATGGAAGATAAAGGTCATGTGTGCTTTATCAACAGGTGAGACTGGGCCCAAGGGAGTTTTCCATTTAAAAATAATAAATTGAGCTTGGAGATGAGCACCAAGGAATTGTGATGAACATGAGCTGAATAATGGTTCTACGTTGGTATAAAAAAAAAATATTTTCCGTAAAATTTTGTTGCCTATACGAAGTTGTCTCATGACTATTTTATCAACCTCAAAGTGTGGGCAGGTGCCTCATGTCAGCAAGGCTAGGCATCTGGATAACCAATCGATTATATTGACCAAGCCGGGTTTTTATTGACTATTTGTTCATTTCATTGTGACTTGCTTGGTTTCTGAATGCTTGGAATGCAAGTGTTTAATTCTGCTTTCTTTTATCAGATTTGAATCCCCTCTTACCCCATCCTCGATGTTCACCATTTCTTCAAATGACAGTCACTCAACCAGATCATCATCGTGCACAGTTGCCTGTCTTATTGCTGCCCTCTTACCTGTGTTAATATTGAATGATTGATTTGGCTTTTCATTCTTTTAATTTGTACCTTTTTACCCTGCGTGTAGTAGCCTGGTGTTGGCCCAGCGGTTAGGGTGGTGGCTTGGGAGCCTAGGGTCCTGAGTTCGAGCCCTGTTAGCCACTGATCTAACACCAGGGGGTTGACTCAGCCTGTCGTCCTTCTGAGGTCGGCAACATGAGCACCAGTGTACTGGTAATAGGGGCACTGCATCAGCGGCATAGCTGTTCCCCCAACCAATGATGCAACCAGCAACCAAAAAGGCAGCACATGATGGGAACCCTGCGTATAAAAGGAAAAGCGGGTTTAAGCAATTTGTTCACTCTGTCTGTCTGTCTGTCTGTCTGTTTGTCTGTCTACAGACGTCAATCTGTGATCGAGGAACTACTTGATTTCAATTCAATGTTATATTTTGAACATATATTTTGAACATGTAGTTTAGCAGTACTTTGACTCTGAATTTGGCAAATTGTACGTTATCTTGTCCCGATAATGCATGCGTGCAGAGGAATAAGGTCTTCTTTGTTTTTTTTTTTACTCTGCGTGCCTGTCTGGCAGTCAACCAAAATTTAACATCATTCCAAACAGGAAACTTACTATTTTTAGGGATGTCATAAAGAATAGAAACGACAGGCACGAAAAACTAATGTCACATTAAATAAGGTGGTGTAAAAGACGCTGTATCAACGGCGATAAACGTGCAGAATTTTTTTTTTCCCTTACAACCTTTAAACCTTTTATTTTTAATTTAATTATAGCGAACATAGTGAGCTTCATACTTAACACGTGCACATGAGAGAATAGGAAACAACAACAACAACAACACAATACCCGGCCAATTGTGAATCCGTGCCGTTGGCTGACCCTTTTGCTTCCGGTTTTTTTTTTTTGCTTCTGGTTTTTTTTTTTGCTTCCGGTTTTTGGCATGGGGAATGATGCATGCCGGGAGATAAAGGCATCGTCGGAGACATGAAAGACCCAAATATCAGACATGGTGTATATTTCCTCCACTGATTTTAATAAAGATATCTCCTGCATCATCAAAAAATAATTTTTAATCGTGATTTACGTTATTTGATCGCTGATTCCGAATCGGGCCGAAGTAACCGAAATTGCGTATACAGTTGTGTACAAGTTATCGGTAAAGTCAGAAGCTAATGTAAGAAGAATTCTATGTTCGCTTCTAGTATTTTTTTTTTTTAGATGAGATCCTGTTCTCGGCGGTGTAGTTGTCGTTGTGAAGGTGATGTTGAGGTAATATTAATTTTTTTAGATGAGATCCTGTTCTAGGCTGTGTAGTTGTTGTGAAGGTAATGTTGTAATATTAATTTTTTTAGATGAGATCCTGTTCTCAGCGGTGTAGTTGTCGTTGTGAAGGTGATGTTGAGGTAATATTAATTTTTTTAAATGAGATCCTGTTCTAGGCGGTGTAGTTGTCGTTGTAAAGGTAATGTTGAGGTAATATTTATTTTTTTAGATGACATCCTGTTCTAGGCTGTGTAGTTGTTGTTGTGAAGGTAATGTAGAGGTAATATTAATTTTTTTTAGATGAGATCCTGTTCTCGGAGGTGTAGTTGTCGTTGTGAAGGTAATGTTGAGGTAATATTAATTTTTTTAGATGAGATCCTGTTCTAGGCGGTGTAGTTGTCGTTGTGAAGGTAATGTTGAGGTAATATTATTTTTTTTTTAGATGAGTTCCTGTTCCAGGCGGTGTAGTTGTTGTTGTGAAGGTAATGTTGAGGTAATATTAATTTTTTTAGATGAGATCCTGTTCTCGGTGGTGTAGTTGTCGTTGTGAAGGTAATGTTGAGGTAATATTTATTTTTTCAGATGAGATCCTGTTCTAGGCGGTGTAGTTGTTGTTGTGAAGGTAATCTTGAGGTAATATGCAGTATTGTTATCACGGTTATAGAAATGCACAAATAATTAATTTGATCTATAGTATACCCAATCACACCTTTATGACTAAAAAATTAACAACAAAACGAGAGTAAATACTCTAGCAGTCTTAAGTCTACCTAATTTTATAATAAAGATATCTCCCGGATCATCAAAAAATAATTTTTAATCGTGATTTACATTATTTGATCGCTGATCCCGAATCCAGGCCGAAGTAACCGGAAATTGCAGCATCGAATGGAAGAAGAATTCTACGTTCGCTTCTCGGCTTTGCCTATTCCATATTATTCATGAATACTGTAGAAAACAAATCGCCTTCCTACTGCCTTAAAAAAACCTCCATTTTAGCAGTTACTAATCAAATGTCTTGGAGGGGAAAAAAAAGACTTGGGAAGAGTCTCTCAGCATTGGGGAATATCGATATTCAGACAAAATGGTGGCTCGTAAGAAATGCAGATCGTGCTCGGAAATGCAAAGCAAAAGTTGAAAACGCCCTTCCCATATGTCCTTATTTTTCAAGATAGCGTGGGATAAGGTGTTCAATGGATCCTCTAGTTTTCTGTCTGTTCTCTTCCCTCCCTGTTTATTTCTCCCATTATGGCCACAGCCTTCCCGTGCGTTTGCGCCAAAGACTGTGGGCATTGCGTGGATTAAAAGCCAAGGAAATGCTTTGTGAGGTGGACTTCTATCAGCAATTGCACGACCTGGAACGGAATTTGACATTGCGCTGCTCTGACTTGCACGAGAGGGTAGTAGAAAATCCTCTTGCATTCCTTTTAATGTCTCCTCCTCACTATTTTCCCACCTCATGCCCTTCATTACTGTCACCTTTTTATCTATCTATAGGGAATTGTGTTTTGAGGTTGCTGCTGATCTCTGTGCATTTAAAAAAAGATTTTTTAGTTCTAACCCTGGCACAATATTTTTCAGCGAAAGCAGATAGTCCTGGGAAACTCAGAGCCAACGGAGGAAGAGCTGTCGTGGCATACATTCAGAAATGGAGATATTAGTGTAAGTGAAGATATCTGAGTGCAGTATCTAAGGGTAATGTGTGCATGTATACGTGCCTGCAGGGTTGAGATTGGGTCATTGAATGAAAATACCTGGAGAGGAAAATATGGATAATTGTCATACATGTCAAGCTTCCGCTGATGTTCATCAATGTCAAAATATCTAAATTATGACTATTGGCGATGTATATGTTTTTTAATGAAAGTTTTTTTTTTTTGGGCGAAAAGTTATTTAGCAACAGGTTTTGTCCATAATATAATTAAAACGAAAAATTTGAACACTTGTTCTTTGAAGTGTTCTAACTGCGTCATTATAATATCAACCAAGACAAGGTAGACAACGAATGGGAGGGGTGGTGGAATTTTTCAAATAATGTGGGGGGGGGTGGGGTGTGGAGAGGTTATTTCCAACTCAGAGAGGCTACTCTGAGGGAATGTCTCAGATGTGGCAATGAAATGGCAATATTTTTTTCATGATGGAGGCACACTCTGCAGGGAGGGGGAAGGGGTGTGGCATTTATATATTCCATCCAATCTATTGGTCTTGCACCCTCTGCCCTTTCCATGATTTATCCCTACCCAACCCTCTTCCCCCCCCTTTCCCCCCCCCCCCAGGTGTCTACAGGGTCACACCCAGTCCACCATAAACCCCCTTCTCGTGAAACTCCCAAAATCCAGGATAACCTTCCATCTCCACTCTTTCGTTCCTCTTTTCTTTTCTCGCCTGTGGAACCAACTTCTACATTCTCTTCAATCTCATTCTTCCACCTAGGTCTTCAATACAGCTGTTCACCAACATCTTAGATCATCCCCCATTCATAACCATTATCTTTTCTACTGCCGTCACCCCCCCCCCCCCACTCCCTTTTCCCACACACAAGCACAACTCTTTCCAAATTTCCATTTTTTCCTTCCTGAGAGTTTTCTCCTGTATCCATATTGCTCACCCACCTGCGTCCTTCCCTGCTCCTCGTTCTTACCCACATCCCTTGTTTGTCTGTCTCCATCTATTTTGTCCTTTGGCCGTGATTTTTGGTGTCACCCTACCCCCACCCCACCTGCTGGTCTTTTTGTTCTGTTGCATCCTGATCCATTCTGTGTTCTCGCTCCTCCGTGACCCTTGACTTTGTAAAAATGAAATGAATAAATATATAAAAAAGCCGATGGAGCAACCTATTGAATAGCCGTCCTACTTGTCGTATTAATCAATAATTGAACAGCAGTTTTAATAAATTTATTTTTCTTATATCAGATAGTCCCCCATAATTACCCCGTGCACACGAAGCGAAAAGTGGGGTTAAGCAATTGGTTCACTTCTTTCTGTCTGTCTGTCTGTCCTTCCATCTGCAAAAATCATTTTATGATCAAGCAACAACTTTGTTTCAATTGAATGTTATATTTTGACCATGAATCGGAAAACGAACCTGTAGTTTATCAGTACTTTGGCTTTTAATATGTCCCGATCATGCACGTGCAGAGAGGAGAGCTGATTTTTTTTTTTTTTTTTTTTTTTTTTTTTTAGTCCGTCTGCATTCAAACAAAATTGAAAAATCATTCCAAAGAGGAAACTCGCTGTTTTTAATCGCATCACATCGGACACAAACAGGCACGAAGAACCAAAGTACAGTAATGTGTTAAAGATGCTCTATCAACGGCTTTTGGAATTTGTTTTTTTTCTACGACCTTTAAAACCTTTATTTTATTTCAATTGAATTATATACTTGAACACTGTAGAACACAAATCACCTTTTTAGCACTTTCAAAACCCTTCCATTTAGCAGGATTTGGACAAAATATTGCAGCATTCCTTTTACATCATCGCGACCAAGCAAATTTGTCACTCGTACGCCCCACCCATGTACTTTTTCTTAAGACAGCATGGGGTAAGGTGTTCTATGGAGTCTGTAGTTGATTTAAGGGGGAATAGTACGTTGGTTCAAATAGAAAACAATGCTTTTTTATTTATTTGTTGAACATTTTGTCTCCATTTGGAAAAAAATATATGTATAACATTCCAGAGGAAGCCCACGGTATGTGCATTTATTGTGATTGAGAGGGTCTCGTAAAAATCTGAGCATGCCGTTGGTGTTTGTTTGTGCCTCACCCCTCTTAATACACCTCCCCCCAACCAATGTTTTTCAAAAATTTTTTTTTAAAATAATAACAGTGTGTACATGCTCTATGGTATATATTGCTCAGAGAAGGGAGATGGGGATGTTGAGAAATGAGATATTATCCATGCTACAACTCACACCCACAAGTAAACTACATGTGATCTTGTAAGGTTTGTTGGTTTTGATTTCTCAAGACAGGTTTTGTTTCATGAATGCACTGCTTCTGTCCAGAGTGAGTTGGAGGCCAAATTGTGGCTTGATGAACGGGGAGGCAGTGCAATTGGTTCCGATATCAATTTGCCTGCAGGAATCCCAGACTTCTGGCTTACTATTTTCAACAATGTTCAACTCATCAGCGATATGGTGCAGGTATCAAGCGATATCAATTGGACTTGCCATGATTGCTACTACATAATGATGTCACCTCGGAGTGCGTGAAGCCTCATTTACCATTGCTTTGAGGTCTCCGTTCTGAAGTGTGCGGTTACGACTTCCTGTCTTAACTCCGTGCTTCACTTCCGCAGGAACACGATAAGCCAATCCTGAGGCATCTCAAAGATATCTCTCTCATATACTCATCTCCTGGGGAGCCCATGGTATGATTGCTTGTGATTCTCTTTTCTTTTCTTGAGTCCTGTCGACTTTATTGTTGTGTGGTGGTGTTCACAGCTTTGTCTATGGAAATTGTTGGGGAATTGATTGGTGTTTCATTCACTGCTTATTTATTACCTCTGCCACCGAAGTGGACGGAGTTTGTTTTCACCCTTGTTTGTCTGTCTGACTGTGAGCAGGATATCTCAAAAAGTAATCGACTGATTCGGATGAAACTTCGAGGACAGGTTAGGTGTGTGACAAGGACGCATTGATTCAGTTTTGGTGAAGATCCCAATCCAGAGACTAGAATTTTAAAGTGATTCTTCACCATTGAGAGATGGGGCCAAAAACAATATATACAGTAAAACCTCAAATATCATGAGGGCAAGGTTCCTGGAAAATTTCGCGGTAGTTAAAAGGAAACCAAGGGCCAATGGGAAAGCAGGGGTTCGGTTCCTAAGCTTTGAGGAAATATAGAGGAAGAATGATGACAGCCAGAAATAAACTTATCAATTGAAATAAACATGTGATATATATATTAACATTGAAATGAACATGTAAATACAGCATAAAATTTTAAAGTACACTAGCATATACCCGTGCTCTGCACGGAGTTGAATGGGTGGCAAAAGGTGGATGAGGCAAAATAGTTGATGTTATGGGAAGCTGGAGAGGGTGTCATTAGGGATGTGATGCACTATGGTTACCTGTCCTTAGTTTTCTAAAGGACCTCCCTGTAGATGATATTTTAGGTGAGTGTCTTGTTGCTGAATAGTCCTTGTGAGGAATTATTGTCCACTTTGATAGATATATAGGAGTAACCTCTTGCACGTGAAAATGCAACATATAGTTGGCCATGGGAGAACACAGGAGCTGGAAGGTATATTCCGAGTTTGTCAAATGTTTGGCCCTGGGATTTGTTTATGGTCATCGAGTATGCAAGTCTGACTGGAAATTGCATCCTCTGCAGTGTGACTGGAATGTTGGCGTCTGATGGGGCAAGTTTAACATGATGTAGGCCTAGCCCAAGACTGAACAGGAGCAGTGGAGGGTGACCGAGAATCGGAATGCAAATTTCAATGAATGGCACTTTTTGGCGCACATCCGACGATCGAACACCGCTTGGACGCTTTAATTTGAAGACCACACACGCAAGACACAACACAGGTAACGATGGCGGTTGATATTGACAATTAATGTAATGAACGGCAGTTCTTTGGGTGCATCCGACAAACACCTCTTTAATTTGAACAGTTAACACGCATGCATTCAAGGTACAGAATATATTGTCGGACACCACGCTTTCGAAGAGCAAAGAAAATAAGAGAATCCGGGCAATGAAGGGATGACCTCATACGTGTTCCCTGGTTCCCCCTACCTTCAGATTATAGCCTTTGATGTTATCTGGACTTAGGCCTATTATTACAACTTATTTTCGGGTGTTTTTAATATGTACGTTGGATTTCAGACACAAATTGACAGTCTAAGAGGGCGTGTTCAGTCCGGGAAAGAGCCAATCGGGGTACATCATGTTGGCAGAGCTCTGGCGCTCATTGTTACCCTCCTTCCACGTTGATTTTTAAAACATGACCACCATTGCTGATGTTCTGAGCTGTACTATTTATTATCAGTTGTGTTTATGTTCAGTGTTTGATGCAATGAGTACTCCCTTACTCAAGTTCATATTTTTTGGATAGATGACAGCACTTACCGGACAGCAGTTCAGCGATGGCGACCGAACGGGAATAAATGCGGCCGTCCGTGGGTTAAAAATCTTGTTGAAGCCACGTTGTCATCCAATTCCAGCTAAGAAATTTAGTGCATCATCTTCGTCACATTAAGAAACCATTATCTTTTCGTTGTGAAGATAGTCTTTTCTGTCTTCTACCGACTCCTCTCCAGCCTTGCCCCCCCCTGCTCTCTCTGCGATTTGTCCCAACCACATTTCCACAGGGCGCTCAAGGTCCGCCAACAACCCCCTTCTGGTAAAACTACCAAAATCACGAATCACTGCTCATCTTCACTCTTTCATTCCTCTTTTTTCCCGCCTTTGGAATCAACTTCCTCACTCTATTCTTTCCCATTCTTCCCTCCAGGCTTTCAAAACAGCTGTTCACCACCACCTCTTATCTTCCCCCATCCAAATCCTCGATCTTTTCTACCCCCGATAATCCACCCAAGCCCACTTCCTTCAATTCTCCTGCTTTCCTTCCTGAAAGTCCCTGTAATGTCCATCTTCTCCTCGCCATGTTCCCCGTCCCATCCCCATCCCTCTCCCTTCCACAGTTCACCTGTCCTTCCACAAAGGTTGCTGGTCTCGTGATACAGAATGACAGTGAAGTGTTCCAGAATTGGAAAGTGCTGTGCATGTGGATCAAGTGGAGCACAAGGGTTTAATGCCATGAAGGTGAAGGCTTTGGTCACTTCAGCATAGCAATCCTATGCTTCCCGTGCTGATTTTTCTTACCCTACTCAAAGAGGACCGAGGTTGTGTCAAAGCAAATTATCTCTCTGACTCTCTGGAAAATCCTCTTTATGTCTTCACTGATGACTCCAGCCTCTGCCGTACCATCTGTCATCCCTCAGACTGGCAAGTAGCAGCTTCTTCGCTCTCTGCAGATCTGGGTTCAATCACAAACTGGTCCAACACGTGGAACATGTCTTTCAATCCTGACAAATGTCACACTCTCACTATGTCTCTCCGAAAGGACCATTTGGAACCCACCCCCCCCCCCCCATCCACTTTCTCGACAATCCTCTGGAATAAGTCCTTTCTTTCAAGTTTCTGGGTCTCACTATTTGCCGTGATCTTTCCTGGGAAAGCCACATTTCCAACCTTGGCCTCCAAAGCCAGTCAGCTACTGGGAATCCTCCGTCGTGCAAAGTCCTTCCTCGGCCCACCTGAGCTCCTGACCACATACAAAGCTTTCGTCTGCAGCCTGATGGATTACTGCTCTCCCCTCTGGGCTGGTGCTCTTGCCTCTCACCTTTCTTGGCTTCACACAGTGGAAACCAAGGCATTTTGAATCATTAATATCTCCCATGATGAGGCTGAGTCTTTGGGCCTCTCACTCTCTCACTGCAGGCAGGTCGGTGGTCTTTCTGTCTTCTACCGTCGCCTCTCCAGTCTCGCCCCCCCCCCCTGCTCTGTCTGCGATTTGTCCCCACCATATTTTCGCAGGGTGCTCAAGGTGTGCCAACAACCCCCTTCTGCTAAAACTACCAAAATCGCGAATCACTGCTCACCTTCATTCTTTCATTTCTCTTTTTTTTTCCCCCAACTTTGGAATAAACTCCCTCACTCTGTTCAATCCCATTCTTCCCTCCAGGCCTTCAAAACAGCTGTTCACCACCACCACCTCTTGTCATCCCCCATCCAAACCCTCGATCTTTTCTACCCCTGTTAATCCACACCAAACCCACCTCCTTCAAATTCCCTGCTTTCCTTCCTGAAAGTCCCTGTAATGCCCATCTTGTATATCCCATGTTCCCCACCCCAACCCTCTCCCTTCCACAGATCTCCTAATTTCTCTGTTCCCCAATGTTTTGTCCTTCTCACGCCCCTCTTGCGTCATGCCCCCCCTTGATATGCGTTATGTGTTAGCTCTCATCCGAGCCTTGACAAGGTATACAAAAAAAAAAAAAAAAAAAAAAAAACCCCAGTATATTGGAAATGAGCACATTCCTGCCAGCGGTTTCGGGGGAGAAACGTCAAAATACGCGCAGACGTTCACATAATATATTTTTTTAAATAAATATTTTCTTTATATACAATGTTTCTTGTTACATTTTTGTGTCAAATTCACCTTCTGAGGTAGTCAGCATGTGCAGAAGAGGGTTTTACATTGCAGACGCTGTTTTCGAGGAGTGGCATTACGCCTCTCGGCGGTGACGGTCTGTCGACGACGGACGTAATGACGTCAGCAAATGACCGATGATGTCATGACGGAATTACGCCTCTCAGCGGTGACGTCACACGTATGAATATGAAGTTGGAAAATAAAGGTTTGGGAATGAGATTTGAAGGATAATGAAGGTTTAGTCATGAGGAAGAGTACAATGGGGAAGATTGTACCTACAATCATTGATCCCATTGGCGGCCTACAGATGCCGCATTTTCACCTCGAGCCAACCAATCTAACAACTTTATCTTTTCGCCCAACCTCATTAACTTTCTCTGCCTTTCGGCACAACTAACTTTGTCCATTGCTTTACGTTTGGGCTCATTAAACGCGGTGCACGAGAAACAACACAAGGCTCATAATGGGAGGTTATTATTCATGCACGGAATGCAAACGATGACTCATCTCAGTTCAAAAACCGCGAGTGGGCGAAATGAATTCCAGTGACAATGAAACAGGAACATAATAGGTTGCCCATGATTGGTCTAAACTCGTGATATTTGAGGAGGAGGGGAGGAGGAGATTGGGACCAGACTGTGCAGAGTGTTGGTGCTGCTTAAGCAGTCTCCTTGGCTATTGGGTGCAATCCTGGATGGGTCGCCACTCCGACACAGTATGCTAGCATGCTGTCACTCATTTTGCTGACCTCGGAAGGATGATAGGCCGAGTTAACCCCACCTGGTATTGATTCAACAGCTGAGCGGGATTTTAACTCAAGATCCTAGGATATCTCTCTCAGGCCAGGCCAGGTGTCAGGTCAGGCCAATTAGATCTATGACTTGCTACAGGTATCATGTAAACCTGTACTAACATGTCGGCGACTAAACCGTCTCTCCCACCTGTTTTTTTGGTGAGGAGGGTGTTTGGATATGGACACCCAGCAAGATTAAAAACAAAACCTGTCAAAGGGCGGAGGAGCTTCTTGTGAGCCAACGGCTATCCAGATATAGTGTCCAACTGTATCTGCGGACGTCCTGCAGTTGGGTTACTTCTTATTAGGAGGTTGGTGGCAGGATTTGCACTCCGCCCACCGTAAAACCCTTCATTCCACAAAACACAAAAACGCAAAGAAATATGAAAACCCACTCCGTGCGAGTACCTCCTGTGCAGCTTCCCTTCGCAGGGCAGCTCACCGGATGATGGGATTGTGGCAAAGCCTTCGGGACCCCCAATCTTTGATGATGGGAGGGAAACCACGGGGTAACATTCCCGGCTCAGATTGCGGGAGAGTGTGTCGGAGTGGTGCTGAGGTGTCCTCCACCAGATGGCGGTCTCCTTGGGTTAACCTGAGGCAGTCCCTTCGGGTGGGTGCCTGGAATGTCCTATCCCAAAGAGAGGATGATCACCTGTCTCTGTTATCTGAGCTCAAGCGTTTGGACATCGGGATTGCAGCACTCTCTGAGGTTCGGAGACCGGATTGTGGCGAGATCATGGTGGGTGGTTACACCTACTATTGGTCTGGTCGCTCTGATGGTTACCATTTCCAAGGAGTTGCTGTAGCTGTGTCCAATAAGCTGACCCCAATGATAATTGAGGTAACACCGGTCAATGAGCGTTTTATGAGACTAAGGATTCGTCACTCCTGCGGTGTCATTTCGCTGGTCTCTGTTTATGCTCTGACTGATGCGAGTGATCTCTCCGTGAAGGAAGCATTCTACGCCACGCCAAGTCTGTGGTTGATCAGTGCCCCAGACGAGATACATTTCTAGTCTTGGGGGATTTCAATGCATCGACTGGAACTAATAGGGATGGTTATGAGATGTGTGTTGGTCCCCATGGGTCAGGAACTATGAACCAGAATAACACTAAGTTCCTTGACTTTGCAAGAAGTCATGGACTTCGGGTGGCCGGTTCATGGTTTCAGCACTCACAAGCTCATCGCTGGACTTGGTATTCCAACGCTGGCGATGTGGCAAAGGAGATTGACCATGTTCTCGTTGATGGTCGCTGGAGGATGATCCAGAACTGCAGGGTCGACCGGGTGCTCAGTTCCTCAATACTGACCACCGGCTTGTTGTAGCAACTCTGAAGTTGCACCTTAAATCCAGGAGAATGGTACCATCCCAGCCGAGGATGGATGTTGGCAAGCTCAAGGATAAGAGAGTAGCTGAGGAGTTTGCGAACAAGCTGAGTGGAGATTTGAGGAGTCTGGGTGCTTTGGGAGGCCCTGAAGAGTTGTGGAGTGCCTTCAAGACCACCGTCCTTGATGTTGTCGGTGGATGTCTTGGAACTCACCGTTGGGCAAAGAAGAATTTTGTCTCTCAAGGGACACTGGATACCATTGACCAGAGTCTCAGGGCCAGGCTGAATGGCAGAGCTGAGCTGTTCAGGAAGCTCGGGCGTAAAACTGTACGTGCGCTAAGGGTGGACAAGGAGGCCTATGTGCGAGGAATCTGTGAAGGGGTAGAGCATAACCTGTGGTCAAGGGATTCTCATCCTGCTTACAGGGGAATTTGCACATTGCGTTCATCCAAGCCCATCCCTCGGTGTACTGCAGCTAGAGCAGAGGGTGGTGGGCTCTTGACAGAGGAGTCCGAAGTGAAGGCCCGTTGGGCCGGTTACTTTGAGCGGTTGTACCAGGCTGATCCTCCAGCTGTCGAGTTGGACGTCAGGGGTGTTACAATCCCTGTTGCTGACCCTCCAATCAACTGTGGTCCACCTTCACTTGTGGAAACACAGGCTGCGATGAACCAGTTGAAATGGGGTAAAGCTCCAGGGATCTGTGGCATCCATGCTGAACTTCTCAAGGTTGGTGGAAATGCTGCACTCGTGTCGTTGCATGCAGTTCTGTGCTCTGCCTGGAACACAGGCATCATCCCAACTGACTGGAAGAGGGGCCTTGTTGTCCCTCTCTGGAAAGGGAAGGGTGATCGCCAAGACTGCAACAACTACCGAGGGGTGGAGCTGCTCTCAGTGCCGGGCAAGGTCTTTGCTCGGATAATTCTTGATATGGTTCGCCACCATCTGCTTGAGCACCAGCGTCCAGAGCAGTCAGGCTTTACACCAAAGAGGTCAACGATTGACCGTATCCTTACTCTTCGGGTCCTCACCGAACGCAGATGAGAGTTTCTGCAGGGGCTGCTTGCAGCCTATGTTGATCTCTGCAAAGCGTTCGATTCAGTGAATCGGAATGCCCTCTGGAGGATTCTTGGTCTTCGTGAGGTGTTACCAAAACTGATCGATCTGATGTCTGAACTCTACTCTGGTACTGAGAGTGCTGTGAGATGTGGTGGTACCATCTCTGACTTATTTCCAGTTGTTACTGGAGGTCGTCAGGGGTGTGTTCTGGCCCCCATACTTTTCAGCACTTGTATGGACTGGATTCTTGGGAGGATGTCGGAGAGATCAAACTGCGGTGCATCGTTTGGGAATGTCAATATCTCTGCTACCGAGTGCTGTTCTGGTTGTGCATTGTTGCTTCCTTGTTTTTTTTTGTCCACAGAGCTTCCAGCTGGATTTTTGCTTTTCCCCAAATGAATATTTCAGCAACTCAACTCTTACCAAGACATACCATATGAAGAATGAGTTTGATTCAAGCAGTTTGTTATCCTTTGATGGGCCTGAGATAATCTCCTGCACGGGGTATCACTCTCCACTATAATGTCTCATCACAGAATTTTAATTTTATTCATGATTATTATTTTTTTTTTTTCATCTCATGTGAGTTGTTTTTGCATTTGTTCCATCATCATTAACAACTTTCTCCTTTGCTTTACTTGTCAACCCCCCCCCCCCACTCCACCCTATGTTCTAATTTTCGATCTTTATCCATAATTTTAAATTCCAATTTGTATATTCTTCTTTGATTATATTATTATTTAAAAGGAGTTTCTATCGACATTCTGACATTTATTTGGTGTTTATCATCGATTATTTCACTTAGTTTGATTTTGGATGCATTGCAGACATCCCTGCATGAATATATATATATTTTTTATGATCCGCCAGGTGTTCCATTGCGTGGTACAAAGGGCGAAATGTCACGGTGTTCTTGTTGCATAAGAAGCAGAAACACCGAAGCCGAGGAACCGTCCGAACGGTCACAAAAGAATTTCCCAACGACTCGTTCTTCCACTTTTTCAATCCTCCAAAAGGTGTCGACAAATAAGATAATTCCCTCTCGTTCCTTTATTTACATCCATTTTTACATTTTCTTGATGCTTTCTTGAGTTTGATACAAGTATATTTATTATTATTATTATTATTATTATTATCATCCCTGTGTCGTAAGAGGCGACCATGGTTGTGTCAGGAAGGGCATCCGGCGTAAAACATGTGCCAAATCACTATGCGGATCATACGGATGATCCGCTGTGGCGACCCCTAATGAGAGCAGCCGAAAGAAGAAGAAGAAGAAGATATTTATTATTATTATTATTATTTTATTTTTAACAAGATTTCAGCTCATGGAAGAGCAAGTTGTCGATGGTATGATTTGGTAGTGGGCCAACAGTTGGACGAAATAATCAGGGAATGAATGAAAAAGAAAAGGGGATGTTAGGAAATGCAGAAACCTGTAAGAGGTTGGGCTTTAACTCATCAAAGTGATGTAGTACTTGGATAACATTTTAAAGCAAATCAAATATAATTGCTGCTTTTCAAAAGTGGATAAAAATGAGCCATGGCTCTGAAGGACTCTCAATGCGATTGCAAGAACAATCAATTTCGCAGGTGGGAGAAAATGAGTGAAGGTGAATGGAAGCTAAGAATCAGGATGAACAGGGAATGAGGTTATTGGCAAGCAAGTGGAATGAATATCTAACCGTTTATTACCCCGAGCACGCGAAGCAAAAAGAGGAGCGATAATTGGTTCACTTTGTCTGTTGTCTGTCTCTACAGACTACTTAATTTCATGATCGAGGAACTTTGATATCAATTGAATATTCTGCTTTGAACACTGTGGAACCCGAATTGGAACACGAACCTGCAGTGTCGCTGTATTTTTGCTCTAAATTTGGGAAATTGTGCAAAATCTAATCCCAAGCGCGCACGTGCACAAAGGAGTAAGGTAATTGTTTTGTCGTCTCTCTGGTAGTCAAACAAGATTTAAAATCATTCCAAACAGGAAACTTACTGTTTTAAGGATGTCAGAAAGGACACAAACAGGGATGGATAACTAATTTAACTTGTTAAATAAGGTGGTGTATAAGACACTGCACCAATTATGGTAAACTGCCAAAAAAAAGTTAGTTTTTCTTTGACAGCCTTCAAAACTTTTTTTTTTGTATACAGTACATAGTCGAGGCAAGTTGAACTAGTACACTGAACGGATCAGGAAGCAACAGGACAAAAGGAACAGGAGAGAGAGAGAGAGACAGACAGACAGACAGACAGACAGACAGACAGACAGACAGACAGATGACCGTTTTTACAGCCATTTTTCCCTGCTGTGCAGGGGTTTGGCTTTTTCTTGAGGCAATGTTTTATGGCCGGATGCCCTTCCTGACGCCAACCCTGGTCGCCTCTTACGACACACAGGGATATGGTACACCTATTCTAACCGGGGCATACACCGGGACCAGTACACTGGTACTCATTTCGACGACCTCGGAAGGATGACAGGCTGAGTCAACCCCCTGGTGTTAATTCAGCAGCCAACGGGGCTTGAACTCAGGACCCTGGGATCCCAAGCCACCACCCTAACCACTAAGCCAACACCAGGCTTAGAGAGAGAGAAAGAGAAAGAAAGAGACATCAACAGTGGAGTTGATGACCAAGATACAGGCAGACTTGGGCAAACAATGGGTGTGGGGAGGAATGAGGGGCAGGAGAGGACATGTGGGATTGACAAGATGGATACAGAAGGAAACTCTCAGGAGGGAAAACTGGAAATTTGGAAGGAGGGATTGGAGTGGAGCTAACAAGGTCAGAAAAGATCATGGTTTTGGATTGGGGACTATCTGAGATTGTGGTGAACAGCTGTCTTGAAGACCTAGAGGGAAGAATGAAAGTGAATTGGAAGTTGGTTCCACAGGTGGTTTAAAAAAAAAGAAGAGGAACAAATGAGTGGAGGTGAGCAGTGATCCTGGATTTAGGGTAGTTTCACCAGAAGGGGGTTGATGCTGGACTGTGTGCCCTCTAGAAACCTGAGTGGGACAAAGCACGGGAAGAGCAGATGACGCAAGACCAGAAAGGAGGTGGTAGAAGACAAGAGAGATTACAGAACTGTCAGCCTTCATTATTTGGCCTAATCTGAAAAAGTTAAACTTGAAAGTCAGAATGACTGAAAAATAATTAAAAACTCACAATTTTTTGGGTGCTTTTCGATCGTGCAAAAAACTGGTCTTTATTTAAACCGAAAAAGGATTAAAATTGTCAACTGAGAAGATCGACGTGTTCAGACTGGGAGACTATGTGGAAATAGTGCAAAGTTCAATCTTCCTGGGTTCGAAGATTGAAGTGAGTGGAAAATATAGAGGGTTAGCATTGGGGAGAACAGCAATGTCAGGTTTGACAAAGATCTGGTAAGACAAAGATGTGACAAAACAAACCAAGAGGAGACTGGTGAATGATCTTGTATTTACAGTTACATTGTATGGATGTGAGTCATGAACAGTGAAAAAGAAAGGAAGAAGACTGACAGTTCTGTAAGGTGGTGTTGGAGACTAATGTTAAACATTCCATGGACTGCAAGAAAAACAAACAAATTCGGAAATTTGACCACCATGTACATTAGAAGCACTGATGCTAAAACAGAAACCGTCATATCTTGGACACATCATGCATGCAGAAATCGAAAGTCTGGAGAAGTCAACCATACTGGATATAATTGAAGAGGAAGAGGCAGACTTTGTTTGTCTGTGCTGGATGGATGGGGTAACAGTAATTTGTTCAAGGTTGACCAAAGAGTTTTCATAATATGATTAAAGGCTGCAATGAAGTTGTCTGCCAGATCTTTGGGATTTTGGGGAAATTGTGCAAGATATGGATGTTTGGAGAAATCTGATAATGAATGTCACCAGAAGTCGGACACGGCTTGATGGAACTAGATAACTTTGATCACCCTTTACAATGATGCTAACACTCGTGCTGCCATGATAGGAAAGGACTGATCCAAACCAAACTTTGACTCGCATGAATGTATGCCACCAGGTATTGTTGGATGGCTGTAGTTTTGAGAGCTTAGGTTTTGAGTGAGACTGACATTTCATTCTGACATTCTTGAGAAAAGACGCACTTGTGTTGAGCCTTGCAGAGAGGCGTTAGGTTGTTGGAATTGGCCTTTCTGGATGACAGCAAATCTCTTTGCAGAAAGCATTCTTTTCAAATACCCTTAAATCCATCGACTGGATTTTTCTGTCAGAAAGCTGTAGCTGGAATGGCATGAATTAAATGCGCATATTTTTGATGCAAGGAATTTAACTACAATTTGAGTAAACAATTTAACTCCTCTTTCTCTTTCCACAATCTCTCCCCAGTGTCTTTGGTGGAGAAAACCATGGTGAGTCTCCCCCCCCCCCAACTCACCCCACCCCACCCCTTTGCTTTGTTTAAAATTATGATTTGCATTGCCTTGCACGTATTCACAGCATGAATTTTGTTTTGATCAAACCCTCTCCTCCCTCTCCCTTTCAAAGTCGAACCCCTCTAATTATGTGATAGATTTTTGGAGTGCAATCTGTGGCTATTTTTTATTTATGTACAAGGAAATTAGATGCAGGTGGAAGCCATTCGGCCCATGATGCCTGCACCACATTAATACCAGACCAAAAAAGAAAAGTGCATTTTTTTTTTTATTTGTATTTTTAATTTTTCTCCCCAGGGGAGGGGGCATTGGCAAAAACAGTTCTTGGGTAAAAAAACACAACTTCAACTACACAACACCCCTTTATGATACCCCCACAAACAATCTGCACAAATGCATACAACCACCCATCAATGCTCGAGCTACCTAAAAGTCCTGCCAACATCCCTATACCCTTCTATCTCCAATACTTCCAAGTCCCTATGTAATTCTAATTTAAAATGATCTACTGTTTCTGCTGCTACCACAAAAATCACTCGTAGAGTGACACTTGGCGAAACAGAACGGCACTCGGTAGAGCGCATACCTTCACCAGACTGAACAGTTTACATTTTTAGCTCTCCTGTTCGAAGAACAGAGAGCTATAGCAATAACCCCGGCGTGAGCGTCGGTGTCAGCGTGAGCGTTAGCGTGAAAATGTTAAAGTTTTGGGTGCAAGTTATTTAGAAGCTTGCCATTCATTTAATATGTGTACTAGGATGCTGATATTTGGCATGGAGGTTCCTTTGGGGTATACTATTGGTGTAGTGAAGTTGAAATTAAAAAATAATTTCAAATGTTTAAAATTTTTGACCTTAACTTTTTTGTAGCACATAAACGTTAAAGTTTTTGGTGCAACTTATTTTTAGAAGCTTGCCATTCATTTAATGTGTACTAGGATGCTAATATTTGGCATGGAGGTTCCTTTGGGGTATACTATTGGTGTAGTGAAGTTGAAATTAACAAATGATTTTAATTTATTTTTAAATTTCAACCTTAGATGGTGTCAAAGCCACCTAATGCTAGCCTGTTTATTCTAGACGCTTGCCATTCATTTAATATGTGTACTTGTTTACTGATTACAATATACAAATACATATATTACTTTAAAATTATTTGGATCAGACTTCACTGCAATGCTTTAAAAAAATATTTTTAGACTTGTCTTTTAAAAATGATAAATGTATAAACAGGCAAGCATTGGGTGGCTTTGACACCAACTCTCTGGTGTTTCCCACTGATAGGTCGGATATGAATCCGGACCTTAATCAAAATCAAATTGGCTTGTTCTCGTCACCTAACCGACTCATCCACCTCATTTTGTTATAACTCATCCACAACTTTTTCAGATATGCTATATGGTACAAAGTTTTTGGCCCCATATCTCAACGGTGAAGAATCACTTAAAAACATTGTAGGATCCGGATTTGGATCTTCACCAAAATTGAATCAATTTGTCCTTGTTACACACCCAACCGGTCCACCAAGTTTCATTTGAATCCATCTTCAGCTTTTTGAGATATCCTGCAATATCGTTTTTAGTCCCATCTCTCAATGGTGAAGAATCACTGAAAGAATCCAGTATCTGGATCCGGATTTGGATCTTCACTAAAATTATGCGTTGCTGAGCCTGGTGTTGGCATAGAAGTGAGGGTGGCTGGCTTGCCATCTTAGGGTCCTGAATGTGAGTTCCTGTCAGTCGTTGAATGACCACCAGGTGGGGTTGACTCAGCCTGTCATCCTTCTTCTGTCGGAAAAATGAGTACCAGTGTATAGGGGCATTGTATCAGTGGCATAGATATGCCCTCAACCAATGATGCAACCAGTAGCCAGAGGCTGAACACAAAGAAGAAGCAGCTGCCACTACCTCTCCAGGGATACCATTCCATGCATTAACTACTCTGAGTAAAAGAGCCCTGTCTTACTCCCGTTTTAACTCTCCTCTTCTTTACTCTCAGGCAATGGCCCCTGTTCTGATCCCTGTCTACTTTTCTGAATAATTCATCTGCATTTATTTTGTCTTTACCCTTCATTATCTTGAACATCTCTATCATATCCCCTTGTAGCCACCTCCTTTCTAGTGTATAAAGCTCTGTTCCCTTCAGCCGCTCCTCATAGCTAAGTCTAGCTTGGTCCAGAATCAATCTAGTAGCTCCTTGCTGAACCCTCTCTATGGCATCTTTGTCCTTCCTGAGTCGTGGTGACCAAAACTCGACACTATTCTAGATGTGGCTCTTACTAAATTCCTGTACAATGTTAAAACTACCTCTTTTGATTTATAAATGATCCCCCTCCGAATACAACCTAAAACCCTATTTGCTTTACCTATAGCTGCCTGGCACTGTGCTGACTGCTTACCTCCCATATGTATTACCACCCCCAGATCCTTCTCCTGTGTGTCACGCTCCAAAATTACCCCTTGCATCCTGTAATCTCTATTTTCATTGTTCTTTCTCATCCCCAACACCTTCCACTTGCTCAGGTTAAATTTCATCTGCCAATCTTTTTCTCAAGCAATGCAAGTATCAATACTTTCCTGTATCTGATCACCACCCGCTCTGCTATAAATCTTACCTCCAAGCTTTGTGTCATCCGCAAATTTGGAAAGCTTACTTTTTACCCCATTATCCAAATCATTGATGTCAATGATGAATACTAATGGTCCGAGTACTGACCTCTGACGTACCCCACTACTTTCATCCTCCCAGAAAGACATCCTCCCATTCACAGCCACTCTTTGCTTCCTTTCATGAAGCCAGTTTGCAATCCAGTTAGCTACCTGACCAGCCACTCCACAAGCGCTCACCTTGGCTAACAACCACCTATGTGGCACCTTATCAAATGCCTTCTTTAAGTCTAGATATACTATGTCCACTACCTTTCCCTCATCCACCCAATCAGAAACTACTTCATAGAGCTCTAATAGATTTCTTAGACAAGATCTACCTTTAGTAAACCCATGCTGACTACCTTTAATTAGTTTGTATTTATTGAAATGGTTCCTCATCTGGTCTTTAATTAATGTTTCCAACACCTTCCCCACAACTGAAGTAAACTAACAGGTCTACAGTTTCCCAATTCTTCTCTGGATCCTTTCTTAAATAATGGTGTTACATTTGCGACTCTCCAATCCTCCAGTACCTGTCCTGACTCCAGTAAGCTATTGAAAACATCCATTAACATCTCGCTTAACCGCTCTGCCACCTCCCTCAATTCTCTCAGGTGCATATTATCTGGCCCGAGAGCCTTATCTACTCTTAGATTACCGAGCTGTTCCTTTACTTCCTCTACTTCGATGTGGATCTTCTGTGAAAGCCCTTTCTCACCTCTTTGATAGATACTCTTGGCTATTGGTAATTCTCCTGACTGTTCTTGTGTAAAAGTTGAAGCAAAATACCTGTTTAATAAGCCTGCCATCTTACTTTCATCACTAACCACTCTCCCGGTGCTATTCCTCAATGGAATCACGCTGGTCCTAACCTATTATTTTCCCTTTATATACTTAAAGAATGTCTTGCCATTTTGCTTCACGTTCTTCGCCATGTCCTTCTCGTACTCTCTTTTGGCTTTCCGATTTATTTTCTTAACTTGCCCCTGTTTACTCCAATAGTGATATAAATCTAACTCCAGTCCTGTTATTCTAAACCTAATAAATGCCTTCTGTTTCTCCTTAATAGCTTTCCTTATCTCACTGCTCAACCACCCTGATCTCTTTCTGCTTCTAGTTTTACACCTCATTGGAATGTACTTGCTCTGCACTCTACACATTTGGTCATTTAAGATTTACCATTTCCCTGATGCTGATTGTCCAGTTGTTAGTTTCCCAGTGTACATCACCCAATTCTCTCCTCATACCCTCAAGGTTTGCCTTCCTGAAATCTAAGAGCCTTACCCTACTATCCTGAACTCTAACCCTTAACAGAATCCTTACACACACAATGTTATGGTCACTTGATCCGAAATGCTCCCCGACCTGCATCACCTCCACCATATTGGGATCATTACTTAAAAGGAGGTCTAACACTGCACTCCCCTTCGTGGGCTGATCTACAAACTGGGTTAAAAAGGAAACCTGAACTAAAACTAGGAAATCCTCATCTGGTCTCCCCTTCCCCTGTTTCTTGACGCAATATATCCCTGGGAAGTTAAAATCACCCAAAATCCATACACATCCCTTACCACATGCCCTTTTGAATTATTGATGAACAACTCCTTCCTCTTCCTTCAGTCTGTGAGTCTTTCCCTACAAAAGCATCCCACCACTATGTTACTGTTTTTGCAATATCTAATCTCTACCCATACATATCCCTCCCTCCTTAATATCACCCCTTTCTCTTGATGCATTGCTGTCCTTTACCCAGATTGCTACTCCTCTTCCTATTCTCTCCTTCCTATCACACTGATGCACCTTGTGGCCTTCTAATCCTGTCCTCCAGTTACTCTTCTCCTTAAACCATGTCTCACTCACTGCAACTATATCGTACTCCTCGCGATCCACTTTGGCTTCAAGCTCTTCCATCTTATTATTTAAACTCCTGGCATTGGTATAGAACGTTTCACTTTTCTCTTCCTGAAATTATATTTTCTTGGCAGACCTTATTAATCACAATTGCATCATCAGTTCCTTCTTTAATAGCTTCCCCACCCTCAGCTGACATAAAAAAAATCCTGAATTCCTTCCACAATTCCCACTCCAAACCTTGCTGCCCCCTTTCTATTTCGCATATGTCCATCATTCTGAAAACACTCCCTTTTCCCCTGAAATAATTCTGACTGCTTCTTAAATTCAAAACCTTCCTCCCGACACCATTTTTCATCCATTGGTTGACATATATCGCTCTGCTCATAATTTATATCTAGTTTCCTAATCTTGGGAGAATCCCAGAAAACATTATCTCACAACCCTTTACTTGCAGCCGCTTACCCAATACCCTGTATCTATTTTTGAAATCCTCTGAGTGTACTTTCCCAAAATCATTTTCTCCGAGGTGTACCACAACAAACTTCTTTCTACCTTGACCCGATACAATGACGTTTACCCTTCCTTCAATGTCTCTAATTCCTGCTCCTTCAAAACTGCACAGAACTCCAAGTCTACGATCCTTCCTGCAGAATGAAGAATCGACATATTTAATATTGTTGCGAATTCGCGCCCGCCAGCGTGCGAGCTGCCACGTAACTCGAATCGCGGCACGTCGCCCACTAGACGGACAATTCAGTCGCGACCCTCTCGGACTAACGCCGGGAACTAGTCACGGGTGGGCCTTTCGGCCTCACCACAATCGTGCCAATCGGCCCCCCGCTTGGGATAGGGTTGTTCGCCAAATTCGACCTACCTAAGTACCCACACGGAGGGTAGACCGGGCGATCGCACCTCGCCGCAGGTCGACTCCGGACACGGGCCACTTTAAGCGACCCGTTCCGTACTATCGGGATAACCGAGCAGTGTTATCGTCAACCTCGACGGTTCCGATTAATTATCGGGCGTATTTAGCCCACTACCAACCCTTTACGTGAAGTAAGATGGAGATTCAATTAAAGAAAAGACGAATCGAAACGGGAAAAACAGCTCAACATAAGGCACATTTATTCCGTGGCACACGGAGAGCACACATATACAATTACAACAATTATGCACCAAAAGCAATTGCAACAAAAGAAACACAACAATGCAGATCTACTACCGACTACGCGAGCACACGGCAACACTTACACAGTTGAACTTTACAGACGGCGCCGACAACACATATACTCAAAAGCAAAAGAAAAGGGCCACCCTCAACGACAAGGGGGCAGACGGGGCCTGTGGGCGCGAGACCAGGTGGAGCCTACCCGTCTTGTGATGAGCCGCAAATGTGGCGGCGGTGCCCCGACTCCGGGCTCCTCCGCGGGTTTTGTTGGCACTGCTTGGAATGGGGTGGGAACGGGGCCCCCTTTCCGCACTATCTCAGCGCGGGGGGGGGGGAAAGGGGGGACTTGTTGATGCTCTGGGGAAAGAGGATAGCTGGCTTGCTTGGGTCCCGCGACGAGCGACTCCACTGCGACCTCGACCGCGCTCCCGGCTTCCCCTCTCTGCAGCTCCCCGACAGACTCCGAACCCCGACAGACTCCGACTCTCCTCCAGACCCGTCTTGACTGCTGCTGCCACACTCCGCCGCTGCCACACCTCTCCAACTCGCCCGAGCCCAAAACTCACTGAATTCGCCCCGCGCTCGGCGCTTTATAGTACGGCAGGAGAACCCATATGCAAATTTCCGGATCAGGATGAGCTCTGGGGCGGAGCCACGCTCGCCCATTGGACGGAGGAGAAGTGGTAGTGAACCTGCCCTGATCCTCGAATTTGCATATATCGATTCTACTCCGACGCGCCTGGAGGCTGGGCCAAATCGCCCCGCGCTTAATGAATGGACGGATCGGAAGTGGGTGTGTATCATTCCTGATCCGACTTCTCCTCGGAAAGGCCGCTTTTTGCACCCGCTGCTTAGCACGCGCCCTGTACGAGTCCAGGACAGCCTGACGCTCGGTGCCCACAAGCGGTGCGGGAATGGCCTCAGAAGGAGAGGCGAAGGTGGTGGAGGATCTAAAGTGGCGGTCCCTGGCCACGGTGACGCTTGGAATGGTGGTGATGCGATGTTTGCGAGAGCGAGTTGTGAAGGTAAAGGTCGTGGCTGTTGGCGTTGTTGTTGTTGTGAAGCGGCGTTGCGGTTGGTGGTTGTTGTGTGATGGCAGTTGAGACGTGGTTGGTTCAAAATAAAGATAGAACAGAAAAACGGCTGTCTTAAAGGGTCGCAGCCCGAATGAATCGCATTTATTCCCTCTAAACCACGGGTTTGGGGCTAACTACACATGTACTTACAGAGATATCTCACCTACAGGACCTGAATGGTGGTTTGCGAATTTCCTCAACCACAACAATATTCTCGTCACCCACAAAAACTGTCTCCCAGACCTCATTCCAACCAATCTCGATTTCCGCACCGTCCCCACCGCCTGCTCCCGCTGCACCGTCACCACCGCCTGCTCCCGCTGCACCGTCACCACCGCCTGCTCCCGCTGCACCCTCACCACCGCCTGCTCCCGCTGCACCGTCACCACCGCCAATATCCTAAGCAACCTCCACAACCAAAACCAACTATTATCTACGAATTTCTCACATTCTGCGGCTTGCTGAAATTATCTATCCGTTCCTTAAACCTTGCAATAACTATCCTCAAGAGGGCTATTTTCTTCCATTTCCTTCAACAGTGAGTACCCTCTGCTTCCCCTATTCTTGATGTGGCCCACATTGAACATCTATCTCCTATTACATCTATCACAAGGCCCCAACTGACTTCAATGCTTGTCTTAAACGCTAAATTCAACATGAGGTCTCACCCTGATTCTTTCAATAAATGTACAAATACTTGCTAAAACTGTTATGAACACTACAACCTTTTATAAATACAAAACCCATAACCCCTGACACAAATCTCAATCACAAAATACACAATACAACACAAAAAAATGCTTATCTTGATCTGGTCTAGGAGCTTACACAGCTGCATGCGAACAACCGGAAGTTGTTTTATTTATTTTCTTGATATTTGCCTTACCTCTTCAGAAGGAGAATGGGAGGCTTTTGTAATTGTTCTGTGTCTGTGAGTCTGCACATTGATTATCTTTAATGTAGATTCGTTCTCCGATCTAAAGTGATCATCTATATATATATATTCTCTAGTGAGGGTCTGCTGTCAAAAGCTCATATCTTCTCCCCCCTCCCAAAATGAAAAAAAACAAAGGTGTCAAATTTAACCATACCATACCAAGGGAAGGGTGCATGGGTTCTGTGTTATGGTCGACCGATATGGGTTTTTTTTGAGGGCTGATACGATATTTAGTTACCCGGAGGGGTGGGGTGGGGGTGGGCGGGGGTAACCAATATAATGCCGATTATATGGTTTTGATTAAACAATTTAATAGTAATAAAAATGAAATGAGAATTACATAAACTTGTTGAACTTAAATTAACAAATGTATTTAACACAATATTAACTTTGCTTGGGCACATTTTCATATCAGGAAGGTGCAGGGTTGTCACCTTGCTCATGCACAACATCACAGTACAATATAGGCTAATTGTCAACATCATTTTAATAATCGACACAATGACAATGTCTCGCAAAGCTTACACAGCTAACCAGCCACAAATCCAGGATCCTAAAATTTGTTTGTACCTGAAAACCACCATTTTTTTTAAGCTAAAACTAATTTTGAGGTTTCGGTTTAAATAAAGAAAACAAAACTCGTTTTAATTCCTGTCTCCCATGTAGTTCTCTTACTAGCTGCCAAATTAGTGTGGCGCTACAGGTGGCAGGGTGTGTTTTCTGCCGTTTGTTTTATTATCCCCATTTTGAGCATCATATGCAGTAATTCCTCGTTTTACGTGGTCGTTGTATTCCGAGAATTTACCATGTTAGCTGAAAACTTCTCAAACGAAAGTAATTTCCCAAAAGAAACAATGTAATCGGTGGAGGGTGTGTGTCAGGACGTGGGTGGATGGGGAAGACAGAGAGAGACAGACAGACACTTATGCATTTAAATTAAACTTCACCAACCTACACCACCGGTCAAAAGTTTTAGAACACCCCTATTTTTCCAGTTCTTACTGAAATTTAAGCAGTTTGATGTTTCAATGTACTCTGAAATTAAAGCATAGAACAAATACGCAATTGAAAATAAAAAAGAAATCATGGAATCGTTTTGTTGAACAAAATTTAATCTAAATTTTTGACTCATCAAATAAGCCACCTTTTGCAGACATAACAGTTGAACATACTCGTGGCATTCGTTCTCCAATGGAAATCAAATATTGTTTGGAAAGTTCTTCCCAACACTTGTAGAAGTTCCCACATGTGTTGCACTTGCAGGTTGCTTTGCTTTCACCCTTCTGTCCAGTTCATCCCAAATCAGCTCGATGGGGTTTAAGTCTGGAGATGTGCTGGCCATTCCATGATTTGAAGCCTATCGTCTTGTTTTTTTTTCTTCTAATATAGTTCTGACATAGCCTGGAGGTATGTTTTGGGTCGTTATCTTGCTGTAGGATGAAAGACCAACGAGGCATCGACCAGAGGGCATTGCATGGCGCTACAAAATGCTGTGGTAGCCCTTTTGGTTCAGGGTGCCAGTCACTCTGCAAGTCGCCGACTCTAGATCCAGCAAAAGAGCCCCAGATCATCACGCTTCCTCCTCCATGTTTAACAGTTGGTGTCACACACTGAAGAACCATCCTTTCGTCTACTTGACGGCGTACAAAAACCCTGCGTGATGAACTGAAGATTTCAAATTTTGATTCATCGGGCCATAAGACCTTCTTCCAGTTTTCAGTGGTCCACTGGTGGTGCTTCCTGGCCCAGGCAAGCCTCTTTTTCTTATATTGCCATCTCAGCAATGGCTTTCTTACTGCCACTCGACCTGTGAAACCTGCAACTCGAAATCTTCTCTTCACAGTTGAAACTGAGACTTCCTTACTTCGACCAGTGTTAAGCTGTGCTTGAAGCTGCTGTCCTGTGAACCACCTACCTCGCAAGCTGTTGACTCTCAGAAACTTGTCTTCTGATTGTGTTGTGGCTTTGGGTCTGCCAGACCTCTTCCTGTCAGTTTCCTCCAGTTTCCAAGTGCCTTTTGATGGTGTCGGAAACTGTACTCACTGACACCTTGGCTTACTTTGCTATTTCTCCAAAGGAAAGATCTTCACTTTTAAGGGTTATATTGGTCTGTCTGTCTTCCTTTGTTAATTGTCTTTTTCTCACCATTATGATAGCAATACACTACTTCCTGCAGTGCAATATTGTCCAAATAATGCTTCAGAGGGTTTGTAACTAATCACCAAAAGTTGGGACAACTGAAGGAATTGTTTGCATCAACTTTCAAGGCTTAATTTACTTCCATTGCTGCAGAACAGCTGCAGTTGGTAACCCATTACTTGTTCCCTGAAAAGGGCCTTTTTAAACAACTCTGACATTTACATTATTTTTCAGTTTTTGGTACCCTAAAGTTTTTTTTAACCTCTGGCAGTTTACTGCTAAAGGCCCGGTCACACCTTGACGTTTTAGCCAACGTATGCCGATTTTTGAATTTTTTTTCTAAAACGCTGGCACACGTTGAATACGTTATGGGTAAGTTTTGATAACATTGAGAGCACGCTGGCACACGTAGTAGTACGTTGCCATACGTCGTTGTACGTTGGCTTTAAACGTTGTACTTTTCGGTTGTCCTCAAATTTTTTCATGCTTGAAATTTCACGACGTATGCCGGCGTATGACTCACACGTTCCGCTACGCTGGCCACAAGTTGTAGGCACGGTCTGCGATCGTTGACAGACGTCAACACATGCTACTTGTAAGTTAATCATAAGTTGAGACACGCCGAGGTAGTGTTTAGAGTACCCGAAACTTATTTCCTACCTATGATTAACGTGTTGTTGGCACGTTACACGATCGTTGCCACACGTCGACAGACGTTACTTTTAAGTTACTCATAGGCTGAAAGACGTCGGTATAATGGATCGTCCTTGCGTCAGCGTCCACGGCCACGGCCAGGACACTTATTTGCAGCATTCTTCAAACTTTTCTTCGGCATGACGAGGATGTTCACACTTCGATGTCTAGCTTGGCTATGATTCCAATTGTCCATCGGCAGCGTCTATTTAAAATAGTCGAGTTTGAGCGTTTTAACACGTTCAGAAGAAACGTTTCAAATTTCCAAACCCCAGCGTCAAAAAAAAAAACAAAACAAAGGCGAGTGACAGCAATTTAAATCGTTCATTGTAAACAATGAAACTAGCTGAGTGGTACCGTTTAAAAGTCGTTGAGTGTAAAAAAAATCCAATTGTTGAGCGCAAGCGTCTACTTTCAATGGTGGAGATGCAGCCATTTAAATGGTTGAGTGGCAGCCTATGAACCTACCCGTGGACACGCGGACGCAAGGACGATCCATCATAACCCACACCCTCCCCCTCACATCCACCTACTACTGCCAACATGAACAAACTACTACTAATACTAATACTAATAGTAATACTGATACTGATACTGTTACTGCTGACATGGACATCGACTCAAAAAGGACTCCAAAACACTGTTGGGTTCCCCTTTTATGAGCAGCATTTTTATATACCAATTCCCAAAACCACTGGGAACACGTCTTTTTATGGCAGTTGTAACCTAGAAACACGTTCATTTTTTTTTTTGTCGACCGGAAGACGTCATTGAAATATGTCTACATACGTCGATGTGTGTTGGGGCTACGTAAAGAATTGGTTCAAAGCACGTCAAACATAAGTTAGAAATAAGTTTCGCGTAAAAAAGACATTACCGCGACGTGTTTCGACTTATGAGTAGCTTATAAGTAGCCTTTGTGGACGTGTGTAAGCGTCCGCATATCGTGTGTAAAACTTATCCTCATCGCATGCGAACGTGTGTCATACGCCGAGTACGTCGTAAAATTTTGAACATGTTCAAAATTTCTTGACGTACTCTACTTACTACGACTTATGATAGCGTATTTAGCGTTCTACTCGCGCATACCAAACTTACCCATACCGTATTCGACGTGCCCCAAGGTTTTAGACACACTTTTTGTTACGTCGGCATACGCTGGCAAGATCGCCAAGGTGTGACCGCGATTTTGACCCTTCCATTTCTACGGCAGTTATGATTTGAATCGTTGTGCGTCAGCCTTTTAATAGGCTACGCCACGACATCGTCGGCGATGCGTGCAACGCGCTATGCCTGAGTTAGACTATCGTTGGGCATCGGTTGTGTAGGCCGACAACAGGTTCAGCATTCGTTGGTATAAGTTATCTATAACACAACGAAACGTTCTGTGTAGTTACCAATGCGTTATACATAAGACCAAGTCGCTATGAATACGTCCGAATCTTAAAAAAAAAACATCAAAAGTTCAACGTAAGCCAGCGTTTTACATAAATTTTAACACGTTGCCATCGCTGGCTAAAACGTCAAGGTGTGACCGGGCCTTAAGCTTTGTACCATTTCAGGTTATGCATTGGACTTGAACTGCTTAAATTTCAGCAAAAACTGGAAAAATTGAATGTTCTAAAACTTTTGACAGAAGTGTATGTTAAATGGTGTTGCTTGCAGTGATTGAGGTGGAAGGGTGATGGTGTGGAGTTTTCGAGGGGAGGAAGGTGCAGGGTCATCAACATCTGATGTTGCAGTTCATCACTTTAATCTGACTTGCAGTTAAGCAGTTGATAAGGTTACAGTTAATGTGACTCACTTTCTTTGCAATAATGGTGAAACATTGAACACTCGCTTTGATTTTAATAAAGAAAACAAAACTCGTTTTAATTCCTGTCTCCCATGTAGTTCTCGTACTAGCTGCCATGTTAGTATGGCCCTACAGGTGACAGGGTGTGTTTCCTGCCATTTGTTTTATTATCCGTTTGTTTCCTGCTGTTTGTTTTATATTATTTTGATCAACATTTGCCCAAATCGTTCATAAGGTGTATTCTGTCAGTCCAAGCGCTCGGCAAATGTTCACTGCTCCTGTCGCTCAATCACTTCCAGTTTCACCTTCATTTAAATAACTTCCCTTTGTTTCATAGGCACAGAGGCACTCATATCACCCGTTTATCCCTTACCAGTCATGGTGTCCAAGGGTGCACAAGATATTACACGCTAAGTTTAGCAGATGTTTCGACTTTTTAATGCGCTCACACACCTCCCATCATCCCACGACCCAGCATTCGATCGGCACGGTTTGACGGCCGGATGTGTTTCAGATGCTCATATCAAAGGGCACCGAGTCGATGCTAACTCAAATAAGCTATGTTACATATCCGACTGCATCTGGGTTTGAGGTGACCATGGATATACTGTTGTGGGCTGGGTATCGGCAACGAGCATGACCGCTAGGTGGAACAGTAGAGTCTGCTCCACCGAACACCCGGAATTCAGATCGTTGCCCTCGGATAACTCCGAAGGTACGGGTCCCTTACAGGACTGTGAATCGTCAATAAATCAACCGTGTGGGCACAGGGTTATTTGCCAAACTTCAAAATACCGAGAGGCCCACGTGGCGAGCTACCGAGGAGTTCACAGCCTCGATGGGGCGAGCCGTCACCGTGCTCGACCCGTGCGTAACCGGAGCGGATGGTTGCCAAGGTCCCATCGGGTCAAATGTACAACTACGGCGGCAACGGCCTTTTCAATCACCCAACACGCACCGTGCGAAACCAATGAAGGAAAGGACGAGAACGAGCTGAAACATTCAACAAATGGATATTTATTTACAATTGGTGGAGAAGGGACACATAAGGGGCAGAGTTATACCGACTAAGCAATGCAAATAATGTACAGCAAAAGCACTTAACAATTCCTACTTAAAGACGGGCCCACAGACATACGCACACCCAAAAGAAACAGACCCAAATAGTTTTTATTCGGCTCTCCAGCCCGAGGACAGGTGAGCTAGAGACCAGAGCTATCTCGGACCTTCCCGCCTCGTGCGGTCTTCGACGTCCTGGATCGGCGGGACTCGAACCTGCAGCTCAATGCAGCAAGCACCGGCTACGGAGGACAGAGTCGGGCTCCCGCACGTGACGAGCCCAAAGCCAGCGACGACACGAGAGCCAGAAGACCAGCAGCGACACGAGACCAGAAGACCAGCAGCGACACGAGACCAGAAGCTGCGGACACTGCGCCGTCCCATCTATCTCTTCTCTGGAGGGAGGGGCTTGTTCCTCTCACCATTTGCCTCCTCATTGGTCGGTTCCATCATACGATTCGCTCGTTACCCCCGTGAATGGCCGAAAGGGGCGCCAAGTCCGCTGATTGGACCGGGGGGGGGAGGGGGGGAGCGTGACAGCCGTTGCGGCAGACCACCCCCCAAACAGGCAGAGTAATATGGTCCTGCGTGGGCTTCGCCCACGTACGTGCAATGGTGCCGGGTTGAGGAAGCGAGGTGAAGGTGTGTTGTTGTAGTTATCATTGATGTAAAAATAAAAGAAAACCCTATCAAAATAACTTCGCAATGCATGTATGTAATCCCATTAGACACAGGTAGGGGGCCCTAACTTGAAACACACACTTATCGAAATAACTAAGCTACGGAGACTGCTGTCTGTCTGTGTGCACAAGGCTTCCAGATTCGTAACAATACAAGTACAGATTAAAATATTCCCATGGAAACCAGGGTGCGGCACATGGCATGCTCTGGAGCATGCATGGCACGAAAGGTGCACCCGGCATGAATCAGATTTGGATGCATGACCTCCGAGAGACATTCTGTGTTCTGATGGGTAAGAGGCGGCTTGTGAGTGTGAAAATGCAGTGAGAGCATGAAAGGTCGTGAGACGGCCCGTGTGTGTAAGTGCTTTGGGAAAGTCCCACAGTGTGAGAGTCGGCATGTGGAAGGTGTCCCTGTATATGGATGACATCTGTCGGGGTCCCGCAGCACGAACAGTGGGTTTGGCAAAAACAGCTTGGTTTGCTGTGGGAAATTAAATTAATTGAGATTTTGAAAGTTAGGAATATACAAATATACAACACAGTCGTACCTTTTCATCGTAGGTCTATCCAGCAAGCTCTCACCAACGTTCTGCAGTAGTCACCTGACCTGAAGGGTGGCTGCAGTTGCCAAATTGACACGAGGAGAGCTCTAGCTGCCTACCATTACAGTACGAGAAGGATTTTTTTTTTTGATTTTTAATTAAAAAAAAAAATCAGCAATATCAGCCCCATCATCGGCCAGTGCCGATAAACTCAACTTGCCAGATATCAGTTGACCACTCGTTCTGTGCTTGTCAACCATACCGAAGCACCTGTGGCATGCGCATATGAGGTGCTCTGCAAACTTGCACCCTCTATTCGCGTGCCAGGGCTGGTGGCCTTAGTCACAGCTTAACAAAGTTGTGTTATTTAACCCCAAGTTGATTTTGTACCTTGAATGTGGATTACGTCAAAGTGCGGCGATTTCATTCCCGACTGAAGGCATGTTTGTTCACACCGAGATGGATGAGGTCTACTCTAGTCTATATTGTTCTTTCTGAGGCGTTTATAAATTAGGTCACACGCACGCAGCTTGTCGCCAATTTATGATGAAATTCCTCGTTTGTTTTTTTTATTTTGTTGATACTTAATTTACCGCTTCTTATTCTGATGTTTTCATCCTATCTTTCAAAAATAATCTTAACTTAAGCTGTTTTGGAAAAGTATTTATTTGAAATGAAATTTATTTCTTTCATTTATATGTTTTTATTGTCACCGCCCCTCCCCTTTGTGTTGGTTTGTTTGTTTATTAATTTTCACACTTCTCTCAGGATGCTGAAAATGCGATGATCCTGGCAGCGGATTTTCAAATCGGTCAATTATTCCGGGAGGAAATCGTGCCAAAAGCTGTCCTCTATTTTACTGGGGAGGCGATAGAATATGAGGAGAATGAGGATGAGGATGAACCGGAGGAAGTGAGTATGACAAATTAGTAATCTACATATAATGGAGCAAGTGTTTGTCTGCTGTATACTCATTGGACAGCTTGCCTGAAGCTACCCACAATTGTAACTTGAAAAAAAATCATACGTCTGCTGTGTTCATGCTATGATAAGCCTAAGGCTTTTTAAAAATACATGGTCTAGGCTCGTGGAAGAGCTAGAAGTCGTGGAAGACATCTTCGGAAGTATCATGTTGGCAATCACCAAAGCCTCCATACAAGTTTTCCGCTCAGTGCAAAACAACCAAAGTGACTTAAAAGGATCAAGTATCAAAAGGTTGGAGCCGATAGGTATCATGGGCCTTGTGAAGATGACAGTGTGTGTAGGCTGTAAGCCTCTGATATCAGCCAGTACAACTGCAACCCCAGTGCAATTGTGATTATCCGAGCTATATAACCACAATGTATTGCATATGCACATAAGCGGGATGCATGTTTTTGCCTCATGCACAGGTAGTGAACAATAAAATGGGAACTCCAATGTAAAGTCACTTCATAGGACTTTGGGCCACCACGTGCGGCCAGTACGGCCTGCATGTGCTGTGGCAGAGTCCACCAGCATCTGGAATTCTGCAGGAGGGATGCGGCACCATTCTTTCACGACAAAGTCAATCATCTCTCACCTGTTTGATGGAGGTGGAAAACGTCATCTCGGGCATCGTTCCAGAATATCCCATCAATGCTCGATTGGGTTCACATCTGGTGATTGAGAAGGCCACGAGATATGGATAACATTGCTTCCCACAGCAGTTAACATACTTGGATAAACTTTCTGTTGATCACATCCATTGTTCTACCTTCTCCCCCCACACCCAACGCAGATAGAGAGTAACCTTCACGAGTAAGACTAGTTATTCCTTCTGCAAGAAATCATGATCACCTTTTGAGTATGATTCGTATGGGATGCTTAAAATGGTGAAGATTTGATTTCATAAAATTGTGGAAAGAAGAGACTGCTCAGCTTTTTTTGACATGCTAGGTTGACGTTTTTCTTACGCAACGTCAATTTTTGTGGATTACATTTTCGAATGACTTTTCAAAGACTGACAGGACTCTGCTGCAACCCAAAAAACAAAAAAGAGCCTCTTTCCCTTCACCATAAATGCATTCCACCAGAGGTAGTCTCCCAATTACTTGCTAACGTGTCTGTTTTGGTATTCTCTAGTTGAAATTGCTTTGCATGTTGATTATTTTGTGTGGTGGTGAGCATATCAAAGCTTTGTGATTGTTAGCTTGTACCCCCACGCAGCGTGAGGGTGTGTCTGTCTGTCTGTCTGTCCTGTCTGTCTGTCTGTCCACCTGTCTGTCTGTCCACCTGTCTGTCTGTCCACCTGTCTGTCTGTCCACCTGTCTGTCTGTCCACCTGTCTGTCTGTCCACCTGTCTGTCTGTCCACCTGTCTGTCTGTCCACCTGTCTGTCTGTCCACCTGTCTGTCTGTCCACCTGTCTGTCTGTCCACCTGTCTGTCTGTCCACCTGTCTGTCTGTCCACCTGTCTGTCTGTCCACCTGTCTGTCTGTCCACCTGTCTGTCTGTCCACCTGTCTGTCTGTCCACCTGTCTGTCTGTCCACACCATAACTTTTTTTCCATTTGAGTTTCTGTCATCAAAATTTCAACAAACCTCAAAAAGATACCAGACAGTACATGGTTGGATCAGATTTTATCTTCATTGAGCTGCTTTATGACCTCTGTTAGTGCATCAATTGCTATGTTGAAAGGGCCTAAGTATTTTTACTTGGCGATCAGTTTTACTATGATCAGTTTTACTTGGTGCTTTTTTTTTTTTTTTACTTCTACACCCATTTCTTTCTCACCCTCTCTGCAATGGTGTCTCATCTTTATGCTTGTGTTGTGGTGGAATTACTCAAACTTCCAATGGAATCAAACCTCACTCCAGTAACTCAAGTTCCAGTGAGAGTTGAATAATTTACTTACATGTACACGGGAAGAAACAAATACACAGAGCAACACCAAGATGAGCTGCTGTGAACTCTTCCTTCTCTCAATTCTGTTTCACAAGCCGAGCTTCTTTATAGCAAAGTTATTTGCATAGGAAGAGGGAAGGAGTGGGCATGGGTTGGACAAATAACAGTACGTTATCTTGGCAAAACTACAAATCACTCAATGTTCCTCAGTCTCTTAATTAGCAAACACCATACTATATGGTTTGTGTGCGAGCATGGGAATTCATCTTCCACTCTTAAGACAAATGTGAGGGCTGCTTCCTCTCTTCAAGGACGTAATACAAAAACACTTTCATTTTCCTCAACTCTGGGTTGGGTTCGATCTTTTACCCATGATCCTTCTTTGTGAACAACTCTATATATGGTGACAAAACAACTTTAGTTAATTACAATGATTTACAATCGACTTTATACCTTTACAAGCATTTAAAAGCCTTTGAAAGTATTCAAGAGGAAATGAGTATCATCACCTTACATCACAGAAAATGGGTGGTGCAGCATATTAGCTGAACATTCCAACTTGCTTAGCTTACTGAGCTCGTGGCTTCATCATCTACTACCCCACTTTCACCCCACATAAGTATTTTGTTACCCCGACGTTTGACTTTGTGAATAGGAGGGGGTTTTCAAATTTTTGTTTTTTAAGTTCATTTTAAATTCTGTTTTCACTTTTCGCAGTCGCTAAGGTTGATTCACACTCGGTTGCATCAAGATTTGTGAAATTTGAATGTTTTGTATCCTCGGTCTGTTTGGAATGCATTGCACCGAGGGGAGGCTTCTTCCATTGGCTTCCATGCCGCCTCACGAGGCTATCGAAAGTTCTATTCAATTTCTGTTTTTACTTTTGGGACCTTCTGGTGTAGCTACAGTCATAACGTAGATAATTTTCGTAAAATCTGAGCAGAAACACAGTTTTCATGAGGAAAATGTATTGAATTCAAATAACCGTTGGGTATTGAAAGGAACACCACATGCTTTCCGTTCACTGCTTGACCTCGTACCGTATCCCCCTGGGGGAATGCTTATCGGTAGTGTATCCGATCTTGGCTTATATTTTCGAATATTTGGTGACGTGCTCTACAAGTATCCAAAATAATTCTGGCGAAAAACAGACGTTTTAAAATGTTAAAATATTTCATCGGACCCCGAGCTGGCGGGTCACGTGACGTCGTGCAGGCAACATGGCGCCTTATGTTAGTCTTATCTTGCGAAAGATTGAACGTTTCGGTGATCCTAGGGTCCTTTCTGTTGAATACCAACACTTTGAATTCTTGTAAATCATGGCTTTCTCCACAGAGTATTTATTTAACGACTGTGAGCGCGGGTTTGAAAATCGTGAGATGACGTTGGAAACAAATTTCTCTGGAGAATGGAGGTCTTTGCTTCAAATGGCCTCACGCGTTTATATTGTTTGGTAATCGGCTGCCCAAGTATCAACATCATTTGGTCATCAGCTTTCACTCAATGTTGGGGTCATTCATGGTATTCAGCTTGTTAGCTATTAGTTTTCGTTGCAATAAGAGTACAGAGCTGTATCAATTATGTATGTCCCCATGGACCTTCTATGTATGTCCATGGGGCTCATATTTGTAATCATACAAGCTTCAATCAAGTCAATTAATACTCATAAAATGAATGTAATAATCATGTTTCTCATGAGCTTTAAAATCAATCATTGTCTCTCATCCAGGTTTTATTAATATATTTATTATATTGGCTAGAAGCCTTAATTTGCTAAGTTAAATCAATCATTCAGCTTAATTGGGCCACAACCAAACAAAAAAACGTCAAGCTAATATTTTAAAAGAAATTTTCCACCACAGTTTCAAGTGTGCAATCACAGCTCGGTGAGTTCAGTTATCAATTTTCTTTTTAAAAGCTTTGTCTATTTCAGGGGTACTGAATTGTAAACTGTTGACAATCATCCCTTTTTCAATCTTTCTCGAATCATCATGTTCAAGATTCCTAAAATTTATCACAGCTATCATTTAACTTGAAAGGGGCTGGGTTTGAGTTGGACCATCTGAAAGCTGGGTGGGGTTGTTGGGGGAGGGTTGCCTGGAGTTCCACTTCAGATATCTGCTGATGCGACAAAATGGTATTATGTAAGACAAGACATTTCTATGTATGCATACAGTGGGGAGAACAAGTATTTGATACACTGCCGATTTTGCAGATTTTCCCACTTACAAAGCACGTAGAGGTCTGTAATTTTTATCATAGGTACACTTTAACTGTGAAAGACGGAATCAAAAACAAAAATCCTGAAAATCACATTGTATGATTTTAAAATAATTAATTTGCATTATATTGCATGAAATAAGTATTTGATAAGTCAGAAAAACAGAACTTAATGTTTGGTGCAGAAATCTTTGTTTGCAATGACAGAGATCAGACGTTTCCTGTAGTTCTTAACCAGGTTTGCACAGACTGCAGCAGGGATTTTGGCCCACTCCTCCATACAGATCTTCTCCAGATCCTTCAGGTTTCAGGGCTGTCGCTGGGCAACACAGACTTTCAGCTCCCTCCAAAAATTTTCTATTGGTTTCAGGTCTCAAGGCTGGCTAGGCCACTGCAGGACCTTGAGATGCTTCTAACGGAGCCATTCCTTAGTTGCCCTGGCTGTGTTCCGGGTCGTTGTCATGCTGGAAGACCCAGTCACACCCCATCTTCAATGCTCTTGTTGAGCGAAGGAGGTTGTTGGCCAAGATCTCGCGATACATGGCCCCATCCATCCTCCCCTCAATACGGTGCAGTCGTCCTGTCCCCTTTGCAGAAAAGCATCCCCAAAGAATGATGTTTCCACCTCCATGCTTCACGGTTGGGATGGTGTTCTTGGGGTTGTACTCATCCTTCTTCTTCCTCCAAACACAGCGAGTGGAGTTTAAACCAAAAAGCTCTATTTTGGTCTCATCAGACCACAGGACCTTCTCCCATTCCTCCTCTGGATCATCCAGATGGTCATTGGCAAACTTCAGACGGGCCTGGACATGCGCTGGCTTGAGCAGAGGGACCTTGCGTGCGCTGCAGGATTTTAATCTATGACGGCGTAGTGTGTTACTTAAGGTTTTCTTTGATACTGTGGTCCCAGCTCTCCTCAGGTCATTGACCAGGACCTGCCGTGTAGTTCTGGGCTGATCCCTCACCTTTCTCATGATAATTGAGGCTCCACGAGGTGAGATCTTGCATGGAGCCCCAGACCAAGGGAGATTGACTGTTATCTTGAACTTCTTCCATTTTCTAATAATTGCGCCAACAGTTGTTGCCTTCTCACCAAGCTGTTTGCCTATTGTCCTGTAGCCCATCCCAGCCTTGTGCGAGTCTACAATTTTGTCGCTGATGTCCTTAGACAGCTCTCTGGTCTTGCCCATTGTGGAGAGGTTGGAGTCTGATTGATTGAGTGTTGACAGCTGTCTTTTATGCAGATAATGAGTTCAAACAGGTGCAGTTAATCTAGGTAATGAGTGGAGAATGGGAGGGCTTCTTAAAGAAAAAACTAACAGGTCTGTGAGAGCCGGAATTCTTACTGGTTGGTAGATGATCAAATACTTATTTCGTGCAATAAAATGCAAATTAATTATTTAAAAATCATACAATGTGATTTTCAGAATTTTTGTTTTAGATTCCGTCTTTCACAGTTGAAGTGTACCTATGATAAAAATTACAGACCTCTACGTGTTTTGTAAGTGGGAAAACCTGCAAAATCGGCAGTGTATCAAATACTTGTTCTCCCCACTGTATATGTACATGAGTATGTATGTATTGTTACGAGTTTCCGGAGCGAGTGCACCGCAATGTATGAGGGGGTTTCTCACACCAGCAAAGATCAAATATAACAGGGTCATGTGCCCACCGTCAGGTTACCTTATTGAATGATCTAATTATCCCATCTGGATAGAAAACGTAGATAGGAAGAGGGAGGTAGAAGATTGAGGCGTGGTTACGGCCTCTCGCTTACTCCACACAAACAGTTGGGCTTGTGTTATTCCCAAAGTGTGGGGGAGTGAAGGAAAGGGAAGGAGGAGATGCGAGTGGTGTCGTGAATGTTGGGCTCACGTGACTGCTGTGCTCAAGGATTGTGTTCAGCGTTCACCCTCAGAACCCCTTTGGTCTGTCTGGTGTTGGCGCAACTCGCCCAGATGGATTAACAGGATCACCGGATAACCCGTAGTTCAGCAAACAGGAATGACTTGCAGGCAGGAATGGCTTTCCATGGTTCTCCAGTGGTTCTGCTTACATTGTGGTTCGGGCAGCAGACTGTCGGAGACAGACAGAAAAGAGACAGCCAGACAGATGACCAGACCTCTCAAACCGACTTCACTCGCTTGCTTGCGCTTTTATTGAACCTGGAGCAAGGCATGGCACCATTCTTGGAAATTATCATTGACTCTCTCGTGCTGCCTCCCCATTGGTCCGGCCGGTCAACTTCCCCGCATCGGTGCACCCCAAGCCACGCCCAACAGCGCAGCGTTAGTGTTTTCGACAGTCGACACTGCTTCGCTCGGTGACAATATGTGTGTATGTATTAATGTGTGTGTGTCTGAAAATCATGAGGGGGGTGGGGGGGAAACAAAACGGTTGGGCCAATTTCCACCAAATTTTACATACATTCTGGGCAGTGGTGTATCCAGACCTTGGCATCAAGGGGGGGCGTGGGGGTATGAATTCCTTCCAAATTGTACAGTGCCTGTACAAAGTCTACACCCCCTTTCAAAGTTTTTACCTTTTGTTGCATTATAGCCTGGAATTGAATTGCATTAAATCAGACTCTTATCCAACCAAGATATTCTCGTTTTGTATTTTTTGAATTAATTTTCAGAAATTTGTAGAATTTGTTTTTCACTTGGAAGTTGTGGGTTACGATGTGTAAATAAAGGTGGAAAAAGTCTTATTTAATGCAATGTAATTCCAGGCGATGAGGCAACAAAAGGTGAAAATTTTGAAAGGGGGTGTACACTTCCTATAGGCACTGTCCATCTCAGCAGGAAACATATATCGCACGTTAATTTGGCCAGATGTTACCCATATTGTTTTCAACAATGAACCACCTCGGCTGGGGCAAAATAATAGTTATGGAATGAGTTCATTAATTTTGCCGTCTATCTAAATTTCCGATGGCTGAACAATTTAAAGATGTATTATATGGCGTTGTATGCTTGGGTAGAAGAATCCATTACCCGGTTAGAATCGATTCCCTTGATCGGAACCGGGAATCAAATCCTAAATTCTACGGAGTCTGAAGCGGTTCCATTACTCCGGAGTCGATTCCTACTCTGATTTATCTCTTAACTGTTCGTCAGCATTGTTTATATGCTCGCTGTAATCTAACACCAAGAGTAACAACCCACATTACTTGTAAATACTTTAAAAGGACAAGAATTGCTTGATTTTACCGAATAGGTTCATGATTTCACGATTGAAATATAAAGAAGGTTTGAATGGAACAATAAGACACAGTACTTTAATCTGAATGAATAAATGGCTTAGTTGGGAGGCCATTAGGGTCAGATTGAATAGAAAATGAACTCAGGAATAATTTAGCAGCTAAATTATCACCATGTGATCAATCCATTGAGATGGGTGGGGGGGGGGCGGAGGGGGGGGGTTAGGATTCGCTCTGCGGTCCGGACTGATGATGCCTGCAGTTCGGATGTGGAGTTTTGTGGACCCCGTGCTGTCCGCCTTAGCCTCTGAAGATATCTCTACCTGTATGTCTTCTCTCTCTCGCTTGCTCTTTCTCTCCCACTTTCTCGTCTATTAATTATTCATTGTAGTGCATGTTCACATCAGATTTTAACCAATACAAGTTTATTTTGAGTACGAAGCAGATGCGGAAGAGCTTTGCATTTTGAGATGTTTTCGACTTGTCCTTTATGGGGCTCACCGGGGTGGGGTCTGAGCATATCGATCCACGATGCGAGGATCCAAAATTCAAAACTAATTTGAGATGTCAATCGTCTGCTGATATATGTGTACGTGTTTTGGTTGATTTTTTTTCTTTCTTTCTTTCTTTCTTTCTTTCTTTCTCCTAATATCCTTGTTCTATTCTGAATATGATTACATACGTACACGCTTGAGCCATAAGCCATTGTGAAGAAAATGTGGGGAAAAAACAAAGCTCAAGGAGGAACTTGTGCTTGGATCGTGTGCAGGTCAAGGATGGTTAGATCCATGTTTGAAAGTCAAAATGTTGTTATTCCCGTGCTTTCGATGAAAAGCGGGAATATTGTGATTGTCTCCGCCGTCTGTACGTCCGTCTGTCTTACCCTGTAACTCCTCCTACACCGTTTGAAATAGGAACTTGAAACTTTGGGACATAGTAGATATATGTATGGGGAAGTGCACAACACTTTCGGATTTTTGATATGACCCCTCAGGGCCGGGCCAGAGGGGTTGGGTCATGGGGGTCGATTTAAAAAAAAAAAAATGTCTTATAGCTTTTTTTTTTTAAGTGTATTTACCATTGTGCATGGTAAATTCTTTTATAAAGAACTTACTTATGTGGCTCCCATGAGTGACAAACAGTCACAGGTTTTACTGTATTTATCTAATTGATTATGAATAATTATAATTAATATTATACACAGTTCATTCCTGTGATTAAATTGATGCACAGTTCTATATTGCTGGACAGTGTTAAATTAATGTTTCATGAAATGTTGACATGCTTACAATGACTTCTGATTTAGTAAACATAGTAAGTCTTTTGTCATAAAGCACATCAAATACAAAAGAATAGTCAATCCATTTTGCAAGATAAAATTTCACCTAGCGTTAATGGGACAAAGCAGTGCACGCGGGAATATGCGATGGTGTGCCATCGACAACGTAGTTCTAGTTTAAATCTGGCATAGTGTTTTTAAAAGGGACTTGGAGAACTCGTCAAGGAAAGTTAGTTTACTGTGATTGTCTTAAATTGAGTGCTGTTTGAATGTTTTGCTGCAGTCTGAAGACGAATCAGAAAGTGAATATTATGAAGGTGCTGAATATGATGATGATGAGGTGAGAGCATTCTTCATTACACCACATGCAAAGTGGGGTTGAGCAATTGGTTCACTCTGTCTACAGATGTCAGTCTATGATCAAGGAACAACTTAATTTCAATTCAATTCTATCTTTTGAACACTGTAGAAAATGATTCGGAACATGAACCTGCAGTTTTGCAGTACTTTGCATCTGAATTTGGCAAATTGTACAGAATCTCGTCGTGAGTATGCATGCGTTTAGAGAGGTAAGGTAATTGTTGTCAGCCTGACTGTCCAACATTCAAACAATATTACTCCAACCAGGAAACTTAGTATTTTTAGGATGTCATAAAGGACACACAATCAGCACAAAAAACGAATGTAACATGTTAAATAAGAGTGGTGTAAAAGACTGCATCAACGGCAGTAAACTTCCCCAAAATTTTTTTTCTACAACCTTCAAAACCTTAATTTTATCACAATTAAATTATATACAGTACATGAACACTGTCGAACACAAATCGCCTTGTTTGCACTTCCAAAAACCTCCAGTTTAGCACGACTTGGACAAAATATTTTGCCATTTTACACCATCTCGATCAATCAAATGTGCCGCTCACGCTCTCAGCATTGGGGAATATCGATATTCAGACCAAATCGCGGCTCGTAGGAAACGTATATCATCTTCGGAAATGCAAACGGGTCTTCCAAGATCAGGGTGTGCATTGATGGTGCAATTTTGTCAAATTATTAGTTTGAGTTGTAGTTGAGTTTGTTGCTTTTTATCAACAGTACACATGATTTCCTTTATGGCACTCTTTGAAATGTTTGATAAGGATACTTGATGCCAAAATTACAGCATTCCAAAGTGTGCCTGTCAAAATCCGAATTTATCGGTATACGGACACTACAGTCATTAACACCAACAAACAACATGAGCAAATCACATATAAATGTAATTATTTATTTTTCAGTTGTACCCTCAGTCTCCAATTCTGTGTATTGCGCACCACCAACTTCTTCTTCTGACTGAATAGGCCTTCCTTCGCTTTTCGATTCCGTCTTTCTTCCCTCTTTCTTTCTCGCTCCAGTTGCTTTCTCCTGCGTTCTTTCGCAGCAATGGATCATCCCTTCTCTTATGGCGAATCCAGCTGTTCCCGAGTCACTGCCTGTTCTTTCTTCTTGTGTCTGTATGCTCTCATCTCTCTTCTTTTCTTTTCTCTGATACCGTCCAGCTGCAGCGGTTCCTTCCTCGCCTTTGCTCTGGCTGCTTGCTTTCATTCTCGGTCACGTCTTTTCATTGACTCATACTTTTCACTGTTCTTCTTGCATTTGGCTCTATATCGTTTGACAATAACAGTTCTCTTGTTTTGTGGTTTGTCAACATGATCAGGATGGTTAATTTCAGTTTTTTTCTTGCGAGTATCCATGATTTTTCTGTTACACAGGAGTAAAATCTGCGATAAGAGAGAAATAGGCGAATTTTGGTATCTTGTGTAGTGTGCGTATACCACATATTATGAACTAGATAATCGCATGTTAGGTTTCTTTATGTCAACAGGATTTGTGGTCATGTAAAGCTATTTGATACTGCTTACAAATCAGATTCGTACACACCATTATTTGTGCTGAATGAATCGCATTAGTTATTATATGATGTATGCATCTCCAACTACATGCTTGTTGTGGACTTACATTTGCCTTGATTTGGGATCTGTTCATAATATAGTTACTTCTAATATTGGTCAATAACATGAAAAGGCATAGTTGCAAATGAACCAAAGTATAAAATCCAAATAATATTGATAATTTAGTTTTAATGCCCAATTTTACACAGGAAAACGCATGGTATATGGACACTACATTTGGTATACGGACACTACACACAATATATATATATATATATATATGTATATAATTATATATATGTATATATGTATATGTATATATGTATATATGTATATATGTATATATGTATATATATATATATATATATATATATATGTATATATGTATATATATATATATATATATATATATATATATATATATATATATATATATATTTGGCACAGCCAGTTATCGATACATTGATAAATTAATTATGAAATACCCATTATGGACCACTCCATCAGTGGTTAAATAGGAGCAACAATAGGAAACTTTTCTAGATATCATAGCCAAAAATATTCATCCATCTTTGGGATGAGTGGGGAGATAGGATTAGAGGGGTGGGTTGAAGGGAAGAATCTTGGAGGGGGTGAGGGAACTGATACTGAGGGGTTTGACACTAAAATAACATTAAGTGGATTTGGTTGTATGCAGACAATCTCTGCAAACTCTACTTCTCAAGGTTCCCAAATTTAAAATTCTGAGATAAAGACCATGAGACGGGTGTAATGAGTTAATGTTGAAGGCTCGAGGAAAGGTCATGCTGTAGGAACCGGAGGATGGACGACTGACCACGTGCTTCGGTGAGAAACAGGTTTCCAAAATATGTCTTGTGTAAAAAGAGAAAGAATAGATCGTGATGAAGAACAGTGGAATTGTTGATGCCAGAGACATAAGGAAATTTAAACATTTTAATGTTTTCAAAAAGCTTTTGAAGGAAGAAGCATTTTCTGCAATGAAGATGAGAAAATTATAGAAGAAAAGGATAGATGTACGTTGTACAGGGTATAAGGCAGAAAACGATCGTGTCTGAGTGAGTTTTTATTTATTTATTTTTAAGCGAGGGGGAATGTGATGGCATTTAATAGGCAGAAAGGACAAATTTTGGGGAGGAAAACATGGAAACAGGACAACAAACTGACCTCGAAAACGAGACAATTAAGCTCTGGCTATCCCAGAAGGCCCAAAGCTGCACAAAAATAGAATTCAGTAATTCAGTAGGAGAGCTCTAGATTCGACCTGCACATGGAGCAACTCAGAAGCAGAGGTTCTTCACCTCTATTAATAGTGAAAACAATATTGAATGCATTCATAGTTTGTAAAGCTTTATTGGCAACTTAGAGGTGTGCGTTACCATGGAAATGGACATTTATATTACAGGCTTTCGTAGCATAACTCTACCATGCTTGTTTAGCTCATGGTATTCTCTTTGATTTTCTTTGATCGTTTAAAGTTCCACCATTCCTATTATTGTATAACTTCTCGAAACTGTTTTGATTGCAGGACGTCAGAGTGGAAGAGGAGTGTGAAGAGGATAGCTGATCGAAAAGGTAATCCAGCTGTAATATTCTCATGTTGCTGACACAAGACTTGATTGCCAAACAATTGCAAATCTTTTCTTTTACCTCTTTGGTACACTTATGATATTTTTGACGACGGAGAGTGTGCGCACTGTAAGGAAGCATCATCGATATTTTTCTGATTCTTTCTCATTCCCTCCCCCAGATGGAGTTGCTTTCTGTCCTTTCAATTTTGGCGACGTCAATTTGCAATCATAAAAGCTTGTGTGGCAGAGGTTTCGGCAGGATATGGGATGGACAATTGACGGATGAATCAGTTGGGGTATAAATGTGATTTTGTTTGTTATTTTTCTGCCTGTCATTAATCACATTTCCCATTCATATAAGTTGCAATACTGAATGCTGTGTTAATTATGCAATTTGTTTCTTGTTGGAAGGAGAGATGCATTTTTAAGTGCAGTATCTTCCTATATTGCTGTCTGGAAAGGCAGCTTAGTTGTTTTGAAACCCAAGCTGCTCGTGTATTTGAAAACAAACAGGGTTGTGACCAAAACTAAAACTTGGCTTTCAATATTTTGTATTAATATTTTGAGAACAACTTGTTTTGTGTAATTTGTCAATTGTGCACACGTTTTTGTTTGCCGTCTCCTTTTTCATCTTTGTAATGTTCTAATCTATACAAAGAGAGGCCTGATTGTTCTAGTTTGTTCGAAATTTGTGCTTCGTTGCGGGGTGAGCACAGGGGACATTCTTGGAAACCTTGTGCAGTGAAGTTGTTTGACATGCAATACAAAACAATTTCTCCACCTTGCCTCTCACGTTTCTGCCACTTTCTTCGACATGATTTGTCACGGTTTGTGAAGGAAGTGACAAATGATTGAGGGGAATGAATTTTAAATAAAATAAAGTGGAGTATTCAAAGGCTAAAGAAAAGGACAAGTAAACAAAAGAGGGTCAAATGGAAAGAGACTTAATTAATAGGAGATAAGTGTAGTGATAATACAGAGGAGAGATGGATCAAAAAACTGAAATGTAGATTATACATAGGGAGACAGGAGAACAAAATACACACGGAAACCCACACTCATGAGGAAGCCACTGAGCCTATCAGGTCTGTGACACATGTACGCCCGTGAAACTCAGTGCAGTAAACCCTCAAATATCGCAGGTTTTGACCAACTGCAGACAACCTATTATGTTCTGATTTAGTTATTGTGGGATTTCATTTCAGCTGATCATGATTTTTGTGAGCTGAGATGAGTCGTTTGTGTCCGAGTGTATGACTACCTCCTATTATGAGCCCTCTGTTGTTTCTCGCACACCTTATTTAATGAACCCAAATGTAAAAACGATGACCAAAATTAGTTGTGCCAAAAGGCAAAGAAAGGTTATAATGTTGTGCGACAAAAATCGTTCTTAGGTTGGCAAGAGGTGAAAATGAGGCATATGTGGGCCTGTGCCGTATATCTGTGCAAGTGTTGCTGCCAGCGGCAACACCTCCAAATAAAATTCGCTCCCCCTCCTAATAAAATGCAGCACTCTCCTCTCACACCTCTGTTGCTCTCTTGGTGTCTCTGCCTGTTTGTGTGTGTGTGTCTCTCTCTCTCTCTCTGTCTCTGTCTCTCTGTCTGTCTGTCTGTCTGTCTCTTCCTCTCTCTCTGTCTGTCTCTGTCTGTCTCTCTCTCCCTCTCTCTGTCTGTCTCTCTCTCCCTCTCTCTCTCTGTCTCTCTCTCCCTCTCTCTCTCTGTCTGTCTCTCTCTGTCTCTTTGTCTGTATCTGTATATGTGTCTCTGTCTCTCTCCACCTCCCCCTTTATTGTCCCCGTCAGTGAAGTGATGGGTTGTATTGGCTCATAGCTAATAAGCAAAAACTATGGCTTTTTGAGGGTTTTCATTAAATACTCAAGAATGCGGAAATGGGTGTTTCTGAAATTAGGAGCGTATTACCTTGACGTAGAAAGGATTTACTTCTGAAATATTCAGCTGAGCAGTGCTTCGTGTCTCCCTTGATAAAGCACATTTCAACATATATCCATCTACTGTTAGTTGTGTATATTTAGAATGTGTGCATACAGGTTTTCAACCTTGTTGTGGTGCACCACGAGTGTACGACATGTTCACTGTACAGCACATATTTCAAAATGTCAAGAAGTGATAACTCACTTATTCTTCTGAGAAGACACCATGGGATCTATAACACCCGACAAGCTAATACAATCACATGGTCCTCTGGCTTAACATCCTCCAAATGGATCACACACACATTGTTCTGTGAATTGAAAGATGACTAGCCCCTGTGCGTTGACCTGTTGATAGTCGGTAATGCGAGTAACACTCCATATGAAACACCGGGGTCACAGTTTATAGCTGGGTAGAGATTTGAATCCAAGCTTGATAGCTCAGAAGTGAGTGCACATACCTATAAGATACCTTGCCAGCCCCAACTGATTCTACAATATGCGAGTTAATAAAAAAAATTATGATAAATTAAAAAAGCAATGTAGGGACGACAAACGAGTTTAAAAAAGGTTTTAAACAAGATAGGGATGTTGGTTTAGAGCCCTGGTCTTCATTGTATGGCCCACGAGCCACTGGCGGCCTAAAGTGTGGCTCCTGGTGGCCAAAATTGTGGCCCCGATGTGTGGCCGATAATACACGAATGTGAAAACACCCCATCATAATCCGCCATAAATGCTATCAAATTGACCCAATGGTTTCAAATGTGAAGCATAAGAGTAACATAACTACATCAGGATATGGTTGCAGTGTACAAACAATGACGTTTACAGCCCGGTTAACCACAACGAAGAGAGTAGGTGGAGGTGGGGCCTAATAGCAGCCATTATGGAGTCCTACAGGCAGTGTGGTGGCTCTCACACTGACGTCTTATCGGTACAAGTGGCCCCCCTCAAAAACAATCGTGAAGATCACTGGTTTAGAGTAGCTAACAATATTTCCGTCACATAACAGTGCCGATATCACTACCTCCAGACTATTATCTGGCTAAATGTGCAAGAAAAGCCTGGTGTTGACTTAGTGGTAGTTGACTTGGGATCCTCGGGTCCTGAGTTCAAGCCCTGTTTGGCCGCTGAATTAATACACCAGGAGGTTGACTCAGCCTGTCATCCTTCCGAGGTCGGCAAAATGAGTGCCAGTGCACTGGTAAGTGGGACTCTGCATCAGCGGCATAGCTGCGTCCCAACCAATGATGCAACCAGCAGCCACAGGCTGCACTCGATAGAGAGAGAATGTATAAGAAGCTCTGATATTTCATTTCAGCATCAGTTTAAGAAGCTCCTATATAATTTCTTGAAACTTAGGTTGTCTTTCCTACTTAAAAAAAATAATATTAGGTAAGACTAACCAATCACAAATGTCGATAATTAGAGAATCCTGTTGTTAGAAATGTGCATGCAGTTTGTAAGAAGTTGATGTTTATGTACCGGTATTGACATTGTAATCAAGCTACAATCATTATTTGGTGTCTGTATATGTGACTACACTGCAAGAGTAATCAAATACTGTTGTAACCAGTGGATAGTTTGTGGAAACTTGGAAACAATAATTTAAGTGTAAAGGAGGTCAGGTATGGGAGCATGTGCCAGAACAGCGCGTCGCTGCGTCCACTTTCCGCCGGTACTCCAGGGGCCTCCGTCTGGCCATCCCCCAGGCAGATGCCAGGCCCATCCCCATCTCCTTGAGATGATGGTCAACCTGCTGCAACCATGAGGCACGTGGTCGGCCCACTGGCCTCCTCCACTCATGAGACTCCCTCGCTGAGAGAATCTGGTGAGCAGGATCAGCGTCAGGAAAACGAGCCACATGTCCATACAGCCGCAGCTGACGCTCACGGACTATGCAGGTAACAAATCTCATCCGAGTCTCTCTCAGCAACCGCTCGTTGGACACAAAATCCGACCAGCGATAGCCAAGGATTCTCCGAAGAGACCTGGTACCAAAGGAATTGTCTCCGTCTCAGATCCTTGGTCAAAGTCCAAGTCTCGCACCCATAGAGCAAGACTGGAAGTACCAAGGACCTGAAGACTCGGACTTTCGTCCTCCCGCACAGGTACCGGCAGCGCCACACACCATGATCCAGTGAATCCTTGACTCCCCAGGCCCGACCCAGACGTCTATTGACCTCCGGCTCACAACCTGCGGAGACATGAATATCACTGCCAAGGTAAGTGAATCTATCCACGACCTCAACATCCTCACCACAAACAGACACAGACAGGACAGCAGCATCCAAGATGTCACCGAAAGCCTGGATCTTTGTTTTGACCCAAGAAATCCGTAATCCCAACGGCTCTGACTCCTCATTCAGCACCTCGAGGGCCCCCAAGAGGATGTCTAAAGTCTCCGCAAAGATGACTGCATCATCTGCAAAATCAAGGTCCGAGATCTTGACATTGCCAAACGATGCACCGCAACTTGATCTCTCCGACATCCTCCCAAAAATCCAGTCCATACAAGTGCTGAAAAGTGTGGGGGCAAGTACACATCCCTGACGAACTCCAGTAACAACTGGAAATAAGTCATAGGCGGTACCACCACACTTCACAGCACTCTCAGTACCAGAGTAGAGTTCAGACATCAGATCGATCAGTTTCGGTGGCACCCCACGAAGACCAAGAATCCTCCAGAGGACATCCCGATTCACTGAATCGAACGCTTTACAGAGATCAACATAGGCTGCAAGCAGCCCCTGCCGAAACTCTCGTCTGCGTTCAGTGAGGACACGAAGAGCAAGGATACGGTCAATCGTTGACCTCTTTGGTGTAAAGCCTGACTGCTCTGGACGCTGGTGCTCAAGCAGATGGTGGCGAACCCTATCAAGAATTATCCGAGCAAAGACCTTGCCCGGCACTGAGAGCAGCGTCACCCCTCGGTAGTTGTTGCAGTCTTGGCGATCACCCTTCCCTTTCCAGAGAGGGACAACAAGGCCCCTCTTCCAGTCAGTTGGGATGATGCCTGTGTTCCAGGCAGAGCACAAAACTGCATGCAACGACGCGAGTGCAGCATTTCCACCAGCCTTGAGAAGTTCAGCATGGATGCCACAGATCCCTGAGCTTTGCCCCGCTTCAACTGGTTCACCGCAGCCCGTGTTTCCACAAGCGATGGTGGACCACAGTTGATTCGAGGGTCAGCAACAGGGATTGTAACACCCTTGACGTCCAACTCGACAGCTGGGGATCAGCCTGGTACAACCGCTCAGTAACCGGCCCAGCGGGCCTTCACTTCAGACTCCTCTGTCAAGAGCCTACCACTCTCTGCTCGAACTGCAGTGCTCCGAGGGATGGGCTTGGATGAACGTAATGCGCGACCTCTGTAAGCGGACGAGAATCACCTGTCCACAGGTGATGCCTCACCCCCTCACAGATTCCTCGCACATAGGCCTCCTTGCCCACCCTCAGTGCACGTACAGTTTTACGCCTCAGCTCCCTGAACAGCTCAGCTCTGCCATTCAGCCTGGCCCTGCGACTCTGGTCAATGGTATGCAGTGTCCCTTGAGAGACAAAATTCTTTCTTGCCCTGCGGTGAACTCCAAGGCATCCACCGGCAACATCAAGGACGGTGGTCTTGAAGGTGCTCCACAACTCTTCAGGGACCCCCAAAGCACCCAGACCCCCAAGTGTCCACTCAGCCTGTTCGCAAACTCCTGAGCTACTCTCTCATCCCTGAGCTTGGCAACATCCAGCCTAGGCTGGGATGGTACCATTCTCCAGGATTTAAGGTGCAGCTTTAGAGTTGCTACAACAAGCCTGTGGTCAGTATTGAGGAACTGAGCACTCCGGTAGACCCTGCAGTTCTGGATCATCCTCCAACGACCGTCAATGAGGACATGGTCAATCTCCTTTGCCACACCGCCAGCGTTGGAATACCAAGTCCAGCGATGAGCTTGTGGCGCTGAAACCATGAACCAGCCACCCTAAGTCCATGACTTCTTGCAAAGTCAAGGAACTTAGTGCTATTCTGGTTCATAGTTCCTGACCCATGGGGACCAACACACACCTCATAACCATCCCTATCAGTTCCAGTCGATGCATTGAAATCCCCCAAGACTAGAAGTGTATCTCGTCTGGGGCACTGATCAACCACAGACTCGAGTGTGGCGTAGAATGTGTCCTTCACGGTGAGATCACTCGCCTCAGTCGGAGCATAAATAGAGACCAGGGAAATGACACCTAAGGAGTGACGAATCCTTAATCTCATAATACGCTCGTTGACGGGTGTTACCTCAATTATCATTGGGGTCAGCTTATTGGACACAGCTACAGCAACTCCTTGGGTATGGTAACCATCAGAGCGACCAGACCAATAGTAGGTGTAACCACCCACCATTATCTCGCCGCAATCCGGTCTCCGAACCTCAGAGAGAGCTGCAATCCCGATGTCCAAACGCTTGAGCTCAGATGATAACAGAGACAGGTGATCATCCTCTCTTAGGGGATAGGACATTCCAGGCACCCACCCGAAGGGACCGCCTCAGGTTAACCCAAGGAGACCGCCGTCTGGTGGACGACACCTCAGCACCACTCCGACACACTCTCCCGCAATCTGACCCAGGGATGTTACCCCGTGGTTTCCCTCCTATCAAATATTGGGGGTCCCGAAGGCTTTGCCCTAACTTCATCATCCGGTGAGCTGCCCTGCGAAGGGAAGCTGCACAGGAGGTACTCCCACGGAGTGGGTTTTCAGATTTTTTTGCGTTTTTGCGTTTTGCGGAATGAAGCGTTTTACGGTGGCTGGAGTGCAAATCCTGCCACCAACCTCCTAATAAGAAGTAACCCAACTGCAGGAGGACGTCCGCAGACACAGTTGGGCACTAGATATGGATGGCCGTTGGCTCACAAGGAGCTCCTCCGCCCTTTGACAGGTTTTGTTTTTAATCCTGCTGGGTGTCCATATCCAAACACCCTCCTCACCAGAAAACCTGGTGGGGGAGACGGTTTAGTCGCCGACAACCCGACCATGGAACAGGTTAGTACAGGTTTACATGGTACCTGTAGCAGGTCACAGATCGAACCTGACCTGACCTGTAAAGGAGGCAGTGATGTTATGGATTGTTATGTTACCTACTCTCAAAGCCAACATCATCCCAATCTTGTGTAAAACGTTTTTTTTCGACAGTAGTTTATCATCCCTACATTGCTTTTTTATTCAGCATAAATATTTTTATTCACTTGTTTCTGTAATTTTTTTAATGATGTTGAATAACAAAATGGTATGAAACTCTGAGGATACCCAGTCTTGGAGCAAAAGTGCCAAGATATCTGTCAGCAATGTCAAATACTGCATGTCTTCCTGCCCCAGGCAAAAATGCTACAGTTAGAACTATAGTACATGAGAGTAGTACTCGTATACTAGAGTTGATAACAGGTCCTACTGCAGTAGTGTGGAGAGAATTACCGCAGGAAAGGAATGATATTTTTATTTGGGACACGTCTTACGTAACCCTGACTGTCTTGCAGCTCTGTCTTATTGCTCGTTTCTCAAAGAACGAGATGGTATTCATGGAATCCATACCCCGCACAGTCTTCAGAAGGACTTGGTGCGAGCCAACTCTTGTTTTTTTTTGATCCAATATGGATGCCAGACCACGTGACCGGTAACATCATCTTTATCAAACCATATTTCCCATGGGTAAATCAATTCGTTAAATTTTGCATTAATCGGTGAAGCGGTTTTTCCGACGAAGATTTTCAAAGGTTTTACCTTATATCCAATATGGCTGCCAGACCACGTGACGCATGATGGTCATTTTTATTAAAATCTTGTTCATATTTTAAGTCAATCAGATGAAAATTGACAATTTTAGAAATTTGGCCTTTATTGACCTTTTGGCCTATGTTGACCTCAAAAATAGTTTGTGGTTGAATTCAGTGGCTTGATATTCAAATTTCTATTCAATCGGACGAAAATTGAAGATTTTAGAAAATTGGCCGATGTTGACCTCAAAAGAGTGACTGCTATATCACAGGGTTATACAACATGTGGTGGAGTTTCAATTTTCTTTGATGAATGGTTTTCAATGTCTGCTCTTTACAAAATGCAGACACGTACGATGTACGACGTATGACATATTTACTTTACCGATCACTTAACCCTACTTTTCGCTTTGTGAGCACAGGGTAATAAGGTCTTCCTCTCGCCAATGGGCACACAATGATCTGCACTTGGAAATGTTCAAAAAAATTACTGTGAATGAACAGTAGAGAGAACGACATCAAAGTGATCATGCTGAAGCCTGATGTGCATAGCCATCTGCGTGACATTATCAAGCAAATTATCATCAACATGTATAGGGGAGAGTACCTTCCCCAATCCATACTCTCGCTGTTGTACACATCCACTGGGGTGTTCAGCAAATGTGCTCAAGTTAGAGTCGTTTTCTGTACCCCAAGTACCTGCCCTGTCCATACGAGAAGCTCATATGTAGGCTTCAACACTGGACACACCAGTGGAAAGTATGAATGGCTCAATATGAGACGTGTGCGACAATCGCAGAACGCACAGCTCCGTGTTGTTGTTGTGAGCCAGTGATGATATGTGCCATTGAGCAAAATAAACAGTTACCTCTGGTTAATTGAACATTGACCACTCCACTCGACACAGTTCATCAAAGCAAAGATGAAAGGAACACTAAATGTCAGTTGAAATATTTATTAAATTCAGAGTTAGAGTGGATAATTCCATGTTCAGGCAGGTTTTGTCTGATGTGATGCACCGACCGACGTGGCAATCTGCCGCCGAGAAACTGTGACGCAATACTTCAAAACGCAGAGAAATAAACATCAAAAAATATATCAAAACGACATTTTCTTCTTCCTTATTGCTCCAGGAACCTTAAGAACCTTATAATAAATCTATTCACATTGTTTGGTTATTCTCGTATGTTCACTATTCTTCATGAAATATCGTGTTCATCCGAGTCATCACCATTAACATGAGGTAGAATATTTCACTCTTGAATTCAACTTCTTCAACACGCATACAGATATTATATACAGGATATAGTTAAAAAATAAGCCTGGTGTTGGCTTAGTAGTTAGGGTGGCAGCTTGGGATCCTGGGGTCCTGAGTTTAAGCCCCGTTGGCTGCTGAATACACCAGGAGGTTGACTCAGCCTGTCATCCTTCCGAGGTCGGCAAAATGAGTACCATTGTACTGGTAAGGGGGACACTGCATCAGCGGCATAGCCGCGTCCCAACCAATGATGCAACCAGCAACCACAGGCTGCACTCGATAGAGGGTTAAAAGATATAACATTTTATAATGTACAATTATTATTATCTAACACATGTTTTTCCATTTGTCAAGGACTATGATTCATCACACATTGGGTCTTGCATCATTTTGTGGACCTTCAACACAGCGCGCTTCTCGTACAAGGTACAAATTGATGGAACATCTGTTCGCGTCATACGATGGCCAATATTTATGGGTCTTGCGATTTTCTTTCGACACATTAAAGTCTAAAAGAATACTTTGAACCAAGGATTAATTAAAAATAATCAAAATCCAATTATCGACACGAAACTGTTTTAGTCTCCTTTAAAAAAAGTCCATTATTTGGTTTACTTTACCTGCCCACACCTGAGAATTCCTGCTCCATTTCAATTTGGTATCTATCATTGTGTACCCAAATACTTGTGGTCAGGAACTCGTTCAATACTATGGTTGTGAATGAACAAAGGGTCATGGTCACCTGCGAAGCATCGAAAATCAAACCTTGTTGACAATAACAACGAAATAATGACGGTCACACCAGTCTACAAACTTTTGAACTTCCTTTGCATGTTCATGGTTATGATTAAGAACCCACTAATTACTGTATCATCAGCATATTTTACAGCAATGCCAGTACTGGAATTTCAGAAGTCACCTGTACACAAAGAAATCAAAATAGGTGAAACAACACAATCTGGTGATACCCTGAGACTCAAAACTATGACACGTGATACCATGTTGTTATACTTGACCCTTTGTGGTCTATCTTTAAGAAAGTTTCGAATTAATCTTGAAAGCCGAGGGTAACATCTAGTTTCAGTAATTTGTCAATTAATATGCGTGGTACGATGGTATTGAAGACATATACTATGTCCACAACACATCCCTCATCCACCCAAACAGAAATGACTTCAAATAACTCCAATAGATTTGTTTAACATGATCTACCTTTAATTGGTTTGTATTGATTCAAATGTTTCCCTGTCCATTCCCTAATTGAAGTCTCCAACAGCTTTTCCACAACTGAGGTCAAACTAACAGGTTTATAATTCCCCAATTGTTATCTGCATCATTTATTTAATAACGGTGTGACATTTGCTCCTCTCCCATCCCATGGTACAGTGGGGAGAACAAGTATTTGATACACTGCCAATTTTGCAGGTTTTACCACTTACAAAGCAAGTAGAGGTCTGTAATTTATATCATAGGTACACTTCAACTGTGAAAGATGGAATCTAAAACAAAAATCCTGAAAATCACATTGTATGATTTTTAAATAATTAATTTGCATTTTATTTCATGAAATAAGTATTTGATCACCGACCAACCAGTAAGAATTCCGGCTCTCACAGACCTGTTAGTTTTGTCTTCAAGAAGCCCTCCCATTCTCCACTCATTACCTTATTAAATGCACCTGTTTGAACTCGTTATCTGCATAAAAGACAGCTGTCCACACTCAATCAATCAGACTCCAACCTCTCCACAATGGGCAAGACCAGAGAGCTGTCTTTGGACATCAGGGAAAAAATTGGAGACTTGCACAAGGCTGGGATGGGCTACAGGACAATTGGCAAGCAGCTTGGTGAGAAGGCAACAACTGTTGGCGCAATTATTAGAAAATGGAAGAAGTTCAAGATAACAGTCAATCTCCCTCAGTCTGGGGCTCCATGCAAGATCTCACCTCGTGGAGCCTCAATGATCATGAGAAAGGTGAGGAATCAGCCCAGAACTGCACGGCAGGACCTGGTCAATGACCTGAAGAGAGCTGGGACCACAGTATCAAAGAAAACCATAAGTAACACACTACGCCATCATGGATTAAAATCCTGCAGCGCACGCAAGGTCCCTCTGCTCAAGCCAGCGCATGTCCAGGCCCGTCTGAAGTTTGCCAATGACCATCTGGATGATCCAGAGGAGGAATGGGAGAAGGTCATGTGGTCTGAGACCGAAATAGAGCTTTTTGGTTTAAACTCCACTCACCGTGTTTGGAGGAAGAAGAAGGATGAGTACAACCCCAAGAACACCATCCCAACCATGAAGCATGGAGGTGGAAACATCATTCTTTGGGGATGCTTTTCTGCAAAGGGGACAGGATGACTGCACCGTATTGAGGGGAGGATGGATGGGGCCATGTATCGTGAGATCTTGGCCAACAACCTCTTTCCCTCAACAAGAGCATTGAAGATGGGGTGTGGCTGGGTCTTCCAGCATGACAACGACCCGAAACACAGAGTCAGGGCAACTAAGGAGTGGCTCCGTAAGAAGCATCTCAAGGTCCTGGAGTGGCCTCGCCAGTCTCCAGACTTAACCCAATAGAAAATCTTTGGAGGGAGCTGAAAGTCTGTGTTGCCCAGCGACAGCCCCGAAACCTGAAGGATCTGGAGAAGATCTGTATGGAGGAGTGGGTCAACATCCCTGCTGCAGTCTGTGCAAACCTGGTTAAGAACTACAGGAAACGTCTGATCTCTGTAATTGCAAACAAAGGTTTCTGTACCAAATATTAAGTTCTGTTTTTCTGATGTATCAAATAATTATTTCATGCAATAAAATGCAAATTAATTATTTAAAAATCATACAATGTGATTTTCAGGATTTTTGTTTTAGATTCCGTCTTTCACAGTTGAAGTGTACCGATGATAAAAACCTACAGACCTCTACGTGCTTTTTAAGTGGGAAAACCTACTTTGTAAGTGGGGAAAAAAAAGGTATCAAATACTTGTTCTCCCCACTGTACGTGTCCTGATTCCAACAAGCTGTTCAAGATTTCCGTTAACATCTCACTTCCCTACTCCATCACCAATATATTTTTTCTGAGTTTAATTTGCTTCTTGCACTCTCAGGTACGATTGTTGATTATACACACTTTACAGGTGGAATTAATTCCTTTAAAACGTCCTTTCCATTTGTTGAATCACTAATGCACTCTTCACTCTGGTTTTCTTTCCCCTCAGTCCCCAACTCTTTATCCTTCTCTTTTTTGCAGGAACTTGTGATGATAGCACTCAGAATGGTGGAACCAATTGGAAGAACAAGACCACTCAGCAGCAACAGCAACAGCAATGGAGGACTGGAAACCTTGTCCTCCCCATTATCTGAGGAAAGAATAGAAAGATGTTAATGCTCATCATCTCATGGTAATACAACATTTGTGAATCGAAGGATGAAAATCAACTTTCATGACCATCTGATTGGTGTATTATGATGCTCAATGTTAAAATTTAAACTTTTTTTTTCTCTCTCTATGTAATAACACCTTTACTGATCTCTAGCAGAACATTTTCGACGACATTGATTTAACATCTAACCATGTCTTCTCTGCCACCAATTCAACACTAAAATATTTTATGTTAATTCCCGCTTTTTTATTTGAGAATTAGTTGGACCAATAAATATAAAGCTTCAGATGATCGATATCCCAAGTTGGATTTGACATAACATTTCATTACCATGGTGACCGAGTTAGTTTGTCATACTGTGCAGTACGTTTTTAAAACGATGATTTCCCCCGACACCGAAGGTGAAGGAGGTTATGTTTTCACCCCTTTCTGTTTGTTTGTCTGTTTGTTTGTGTCCAGGATATCTCAAAAAGTTGTGGACGGATCTGAATGAAATTTTGTGGACAGGTTCAGTGTGTGACAAGGACAAAGTGATTAGATTTTGGTGAAGATCCGGATCCGGATTCAACTACTGGAATTTTAAAAGTGGTTCTTCACCATTGAGAGATTGGGCCAAAAATTATATATAGCACAATATCTCAAAAATGTATTGGGCCCGATATGTTCTCGTGGATCAGGCATTACACGGCGGAGGTATGCACTCGACCGAGTGCCCTTCTAGTTATCCCCCACCGCGTGGCGGAAGGGGGATATTGTTGTCACCCGGGTCGTCCGTCCGTCTGGCTGTCCGTTTGGCTGGCTGGGCGTCAACATTTATAGCTGTGAGTGCGATAACTCATAAACTGTTCGCCATATCGATTTGAAATTTGAGTCACACATGTACCACCTGAAAAGGAAGAACCCTATTGATTTTGGGCGTGGCCGGATCCAAGATGGCCGACTGGGGCGGCCATCTTGAAAAAAATGTTTTTTGTAATAAATGGAAAACCGCTTATCTGATTTCAATTATTTTTCAATGGCGGGGGATTCCCCATCTCTGATGGGTATATTTTTTATTGTCTGTCTTTGTCATGATTTTCACTGTGATGTTCAAGTACTGTACATGCGTTGATGTATCGATGACATGTTTTCAAAATGAAAGAGGAGTGCACGATTTATTATCCGCAACCACATTCCAGTGAGTAAAGGAGTTGCCTCCAGGGAAAGGGGTTATAATAAGTAAAACAAAGTGTCCTTCATTAATGGCCACAATTATTCCCATATTCTTGTGGGGTGAGTCATCCTTCTTCTTTGCCAGGCCTGACGCTCGACTAACTCGTTCTCGTTCTGTCCGTCTCTCTTTCTTTCTCTCTCTCTCTCTCTCTCTCTCTCTCTCTCTCTCTCTCTCTCTCTCTCTCTCTCTCTCTCTCTCTCTCTCTCTCTCTCTCTCTCTCTCTCTCTCTCTCTCTCTCTCTCTCTCTCTCTCTCTCTCTCTCTCTCTCTCTCTCTCTCTCTCTCTCTCTCTCTCTCTCTCTCTCTCTCTCTCTCTCTCTCTCTCTCTCTCTCTCTCTCTCTCTCTCTCTCTCTCTCTCTCTCTCTCTCTCTCTCTCTCTCTCTCTCTCTCTCTCTCTCTCTCTCTCTCTCTCTCTCTCTCTCTCTCTCTCTCTCTCTCTCTCTCTCTCTCTCTCTCTCTCTCTCTCTCTCTCTCTCTCTCTCTCTCTCTCTCTCTCTCTCTCTCTCTCTCTCTCTCTCTCTCTCTCTCTCTCTCTCTCTCTCTCAATACTCTTCACAAAGTGTCAGTGCCACTGAAGCAGCTTCTTGAACAAGAGTGATGTGAGGTAGTTAGCCATTGCCTTCTCATCAGTCATTAGGGCAGGAATTTGGAATTTGGCCACGATGCTGGCGATAGCTCACACACTTGTCGTGAAGAACACCATGGGGATCTTTAACGTCCACCAACTAATGCTGTCAGATGGGATGCCCAGCTTACCGTCCATCTGAGGGACAGCATACACATTGAGATCAATCACCCTGCCTATCAAATACCAGGATGACAGTTCATAGCTGAGTCGGGATTCAAATCCAGGTGAGATGGCTTGAAGGTGAGTGTGTTTACCTGGATCGTCTAGACCTAGACCATTCTGCCAGCTCATCCACTCCACAAATAGAGGGTACATCATTGAAATACACATTTCGTGAAAAAAAAATCATTATTTTATCTAAATTTTAGGAAAGAATGCATAGTGATTAAATGAATGTATGAATGAAGTGTTACTGTAAGATGACATGAGGAAGGAGGCAACATAATGGCAATGGTGGGAGGGGAGGGGGACTTTAGGTTTCAAATTTAGTATCTTGAATAAATACTGACCAGCATTTGAAGGAACTACTCTCACATCTTGCGTGTCCTCTGTAACGCTGAGATTTACGCTGTGAGACAAGGTGTCATGATATTTTTGAATTTTGCAGCAAAATGTCCCCGAGTCTTGCTTGGTGATGTTAGAAATAACAAGAGATGCATTTCCAGCAAGGAAATTCGCTGGGCAAGATAGCCTGCCAGTGAACTGTATGTCCAAATTATCCACAGGCCATCCGAAGTCCATGAAGATCTGAAGGAAAGACAGACACAGAGACAGACATCAAGCACTGAAGAATTTGTTAACTTTGAAGAAAAAAAAAATCTCATAATCCCTTGAGCAGCTTTTAAAATAATTTAAACCGGGACTCGTTGTGTTGCATTTTTCTCATTCCAACCTGTTGAAGGGGGTGAAAACAACCTCAATCCACCTTCGGTGGCGCAGGTAACAAAAAATACCATATGGTTATCTTTATTCAAGGTCATCAAGAAGGTGATGCCGACCGATGTGTTGAATTTTTTGAGTGGGTAATGCACAGATTTAATGTTCAACCAACATTATGTGTTTGTGAGTTAATGACAATGAATTTGAATATTTGATAAATTAAATATAAAATGTGTATTTAATTTTTTCTTTTAGGTCCAAAAATTCTGAGACACCCTGTGTGTGTATGCATATACATATACATATACATATACATATACATCTCTTCCAGTGTAAAATTGATTCCCGTCCAAATTTAGAACTGCAGACAACCAGCATGGTAACACAATGAAATCGATCATTTGTGTTCAATCATAAGTAATTTTTAATCTTCACTCGTATACATAACACTGACCTCCCTCTGCTGCCCCATTTCTGGCTTCCACAGCCAGATCAGTCGTGGCTTCTCAGAATCAGGTTTGAAAAGACACTCGATTGTGATACTTCTACCTTCACTTGCAATCATCACATCACTTCTGTTTCCATTATTTACTGGAGTTGAAGAAGCTGTGGAGCAGACAAATGAAGTACAATTAAATAAGGGCACAATTAGTCATCCTACCATGTCATTTTCATTATTAATGTACTTCCTCAACTTCGTTTAGGTACATACTACATGTCCTATTCAGCTGTTTCTCGGCAACAACTTTTTTCTTTTCTTTTTGCTTTTCAATTCCTTCAAACTGTCAAACAATGAAGGAAGATTCCACATGCCCAAGGCTGCCTTACCGGAGTCCCAAATTGTACTCTAACTCAGTTCTCTGATCAACTTTGTCGAGAAACCCCAACTTGTCCTACTTATTCAAGGACATGCTTACACTTTAACCAAGTCACATCTTCTCAAAGTTCACAAACAACGATTGTGAAACGTTTTCTAATGGTGTGTGAATTTTCCGTTGCTGATGTCGTAAGTTTTAAAATCACAAACACGTTAATTGACTTTCACTGTGAACTGGAAATTGTCATCAATAGTTTGCAACATTACCAAGTGAATTATGACCTCCGCCACCGAAAGAGGAAGAAGGTAATGTTTTCACCCATTTGTTTGTGAGCAGGATATCTCTAACCGTTGATGACGGATTTGGATGAAATTCGGTGGGCAGGTTTGGAGTGTGACACGGACGAACTGATGAGATTTTGGTGAAGATCTGGATCCGGATCCGAGTCCTAGTATTTTTTAAGCGATTCCTCACCATTGAGAGATAGGGCGAAACCGATATATAACACGATATCTCAAAAAGTTGTGGACGGATTCGGATGAAACTTGGTGGACACGTTGGGTGTGTGACAAGGAAGAATTGATTCACCTTTGGTGAAGATCCGGATCCGACATGAGAAATTTTTCATTTTTTAAGTGATTCTTCACCATTGAGAGATGAGGCCAAAATGTATAGGGCCCGTTATATTCTACTGGATCATGGCGGAGGTATAAACTCTATCGAGTGCCCTTCTAGTTAGTATATTTAATTGCTTTTATAAATGTTAATAAAAGAAGATTGGAGGCAGTTTAGGCAATGTAACATTCAGTCTGGTAAGCTACATATGGATGAATGAATTGTCTTTCTGATATCAGAATTTTTTTTAATAACATTTATCTGATTTGTTCAAGAAATCATGATGTTTGGAATACATGAAGGGTGTTGCACAGGCAGTGTTGCATGGATGGTGTGGATCCTCGGTGATGTACAAGTGCAATTTACAACAGACTCTCCAAAGCCAGCAGTGCTTTTGGGAAACTCTTCAAACATGTCTGGAAAAACCACAACCGATGGATACAAACCAAAGTCAAGGTATACAGAGGTGTTCTCATCCCCATTCACCTTTATAGCGCTGAGTCATGAGTCACATCACCGGCATGTGTGCCTCCTCGACTCCTTCCATCAACGCTGCCTCCGCACCATCCTCAAAATCCAATGGCAAGACCAAAGGTTATGGTTATGTTTCATCATTGATGAAAACCAAAGGTTATGGGCAGAGGTTATGTTTTCAACTCTGTTTGTCTGTTTGTTTGTTTGTTTGTTTGTTTGTCTGTCTCTCTGTGAGCAAGATATCTCAAAAACTTATGGATGGATTCAGACGAAACTTGGTGGACAGGTTGGTTAAGGCCTAAGTCACATTTGGCACGGCAGCCGTAGGGTCTACAAAATCTACGGCCACTAGCAATTATAGGGCAGCCGCAGTATTTCCACGGTCACACAATGTAGCAGTCACATATGTTTTTATTTTTCGGGGAACCGCACGGGGTATTTAGAAATTGTGGAGACCGAAAACGTGGGGGTGCCGTACGGTCTTTGATTTGATGTCGCACGGTGACCTTAGGGCGTCCCTGCGGCGGCCATATGATTTTCAAGGCAGACGCAAGGTGCCCTCAGGGGGCCCTAAGGCGAACGTGCGGCCAGACGGACGGTAACGAGTGGGTATATATACCAGTTCTTTTTTTACTGAAATAAAAATATAACAGTTCGGAATACACCAGGATGTATATATATATGTATATATATATATATATATATATATATATATATATATATATATATATATATATATATATATATATATATATCTGAATATACTATAACTATAATATCTCCTCTTCTTCTTCTTTTGGCTGCTCCCGTTAGGGGTCGCCACAGCGGATCATCTATATGATCCGCATAGTGATTTGGCACATGTTTTACACCGGATGCCCTTCCTGACACAACCCTGGTCGCCTCTTACGACACACAGGGATATGGTACACCTATTTTAACCGGGGTATACACCGGCCTAGTATACTGGTACTCATTTCGCCGACCTCGGAAGGATGACAGGCTGAGTCAACCCCCTGGTGTATTAATTCAGTGGCCCAACGGGGCTTGAACTCAGGACCTTTTGGATCCCAAGCCACTGCCCTAACCACTGTGCCAACACCAGGCTACTATAACTATAATATATATAACTGAATATACCAGTTCGGAGTACCTATAGGCAAACACCTCTACTCCGATCTCTAGCGGTAATGCACGGTCGACGCAGACTGCCACGGAGGCCGTACGTAGCACACACGGTGGGCGTAGGGGAACCGTGCGTCGATCCTGCGTTGCCCGCAGGTAGTCACACAGACCGCAAGGCCACCGTACATTGAACACAGGGACGCCTTAGGACTACTTTACGGCAAACGTGGAAATAGTGCGGCCGCCGTAATTTTTTGGGGGTTGGCAAAATTCATTTTTCATTGATAAGAGCCTACGGCAGCCGCACGAATAATGCAAGCCCACCGTACGCCCTACGTACGGTCGTCGTGGAACACATCTACGTCACAGCTTGGCTTGTCGAATTGCTACGGCCAACGTAGAAATGAAAAAAGTTATAACTTCGTGCTATAATTCCACGGTGACCCCTACGGCTTGTAAAAGATAGCCATACGGCATAGGGCCACCCTGAGGCCACCTCAGAAACTCTGCAGCCGCCGCACGTTTCTGTCAATTCAGGGGGATACGGCCGCCGTATCCGAGCCGTACAGCAAATGTGACTTAGGCCTAAGTGACAAGAACAAGTCAATTTCATTTTTATTCAGGTCTGAATCCAGATTAAACAATTTAAAATTAAATGGATAATTAAATGTTTTAAAAAATAATTAAATTATGGAAAAATTATTCTTCAAAAAGCAGGACACCAAGACTAAGCACTTCATACCTCCAGGAACCATAATAATGGAAAAATTAAATAATCGGGGGGGGTGGGAATAATTAAAAAATTTTAATACAGTAATTGAAAAAAAATTATAGAATTGAAAATTGGGGGAGGAAAATATTTGAAAATTAAATAATTAAAAGTTATTCTTCAAAAAGTGAGTTATAAAGACGACTCTTATTGCCTCCCTCTGGGAACCTTAACTAGCGAATGGCGAACATCGAAGCAAAGAAGATAATAAACGATAACTGACAACAACAACAACAACAACATCATCATCATGTGCCTGTCAATCATTTTGGGTTCACGGGATGACTGGTGAGAACATCACTCGTCCCATAACTCCTTTTTAATGATGCATTGTTTATCCAACCTATTCACCAAACAACATACCAGTTATTCAAATTCTTACCAAATTTAAGAAGAGGAGCCGTTGATATGATGATGATTATCATCCACCATTTCATCTTTCGTTCCCTACAATCAGAATATCAGTTAGATTGCTTTGAATCTTTGAGCCCCTACCCCCACACCCCCCTTTCCCCCACATCATTTATTTCACAAGTTTTACTGATTATGCAAATCAGAGATCAAGATATGTTTCTGGTGTCCTTTGTTTTGTTTTGTTTTTTTAAGTCATGACATTTAATCCTGTAGCAATCTCTCAGCTCCAGAGTAACAAACAGCAAATGAGTACAAACACCCTGGAGGTAACAATCTTTGTGATAATGTCAATAACCAGTAATTCTGCATTCTTAGTTACTGAGTTTATTTGTGGTCCTGCCTAAAGCAGTTCCTCATTTTTCGTCCTCACCCCTCACCTCTTGTTTATCATGGCAATCAAAAACTATTTGTGTGAGTCTTGTTACATGACCCTTTGTTTTTAACTGGTAAACGAAAGAGTTTTTGTAAAAGATTACCTTTAAAAGAGAATGAAGAACTATCTTTGTTTGTCTGTGGGATTAGAAAGCTTCCTGTTCCGAGGAAGGGTTAACACCCAAAACGTCAGTCTATCCTGTCTCTCCCCATACTGGTGAGAATACCTCGATCAATGTTCTGTTGATTCCATCCATTGTTCTACTTTTAAAAGATTTCTCCAAATCACTTCGAACCAATTGATGACATCGATGGTGCTCTTACCAACAATCTTTAACCTGGAGGAACCTGTACATTGTGCATCAATCACGGTCTGGATGAATAAACAGGAGATGGTATACTTTGATCTTCTTTTTTTTCACTTTGTCATTGGATAGAACATGTCGCCAACCATTAGTTCAATTCCATCTTCTCTTCTATGCAAAGATGAAAGAAACAAATAACATAGGATTTGAACCGACAACAAATGACGAAGGACTTGAACCGACATAACGAGCATCATGAATCATGAGTTCAGGAAATAAGACTAAAATATACTCATCGGTCCATAGACATCCCGAATGGAGGACTCGGTAAGACACGCATTTCACCACTTACCTGTCTGTCCCAGGTGTCACCCAACTGACTGATCAGGATCTTTGCAGAAAACACCAACTCAAATGACTTAATCTGGACGTTTTTTATGTTTTTATATGTGTGTGCTACTTCGGAATGTGTGGAATGTGCGAACACAACCAATGAACACCTTGTCGAGGCTTGTTTGAGAAGTGACTCACCAACACACAACGAGGAGGCGTGAGATAACAGGGGTAGGAACAAAACAGTGGGGACAAAGACATAAGGAGATCTGTGGAAGGGAGAGGGATGGGGTAGGGGAAACGGGGTATACAAGATTGACATTACAGGGACTTTCAGCAAGGAAAGCAGGGAATTTGAAGGAGGTGGGCTTGGGTGGATTATTGGGGGTAGAAAAGATCGAGGATTTGGATGGGGGATGATAAGAGGTGGTGGTGAACAGCTGTTTTGAAGACCTGGAGGGAAGAATTGGGATTGAACAGAGTGAGGGAGTTTATTCCAAAGGTAGGAAATGAAAGAGTGAAGGCGAGCAGTGATTCGTGACTTTAGTAGTTTTACCAGAAGGGGGTTGTTGGTGGACCTTGATCGCCTGCGGAAATATGGTGGGGACAAATCTCAGACACAGCAGGGGGGAGGGGGCGAGACCGCGGAGAGGAGACGGTACAAGACCGAAAGACCACCGACCAGCCTGCGGTGAGAGAGTGAGAGGCCCAAAGACTCAGCCTCAGCCAATAATCCGAAATGCCTTGGTTTCCACAGCGTAAAAACCGAGAAAGGTGAAAGGCAGGAGCACCAGCCCAGAGGGGAGAGAAGTACTCCATGAGGCTGCGGACAAAAGCTTTGTAAGTGGTCAGGAGCTCAGCTGGGCCAAAGAAGGACTGCACGACAGAAGATTCCCAGTCGGTGACTGACTTTGGAGGCCAGGTTTGAAATGGTCATGGCAGATAGTGAGACCCAGAAGCTTGAATGAAAGGATTTCTTCCAGAGGATTGTTGAGAAAGTACATGATGGGGGGGGTCCAAACGGTCCTTTCAGAGAGACAAAGTTGGACTAAGATTTGTCCGGATTGAAAGACATGTTCCACTTGTTGGACCAGTCTGTGATTTTCTCCAGATTTGCAGAGAGTTAAGAAGCTGCTGCTTGCTGGTCTGAGGGATGACGGATGGTACAGCAGAGGGTGGAGTCATCAGCCAAGAAATAAAGAGGATTTCCCAGGGAGTCAGAGAGGTCATTGATGAAAACCAGAAAAAGAACAGGGCCCAGAACGCTACCTTGAGGAACTCCAGCCTGCACAGGAAGAGGGGATAAAAGAACTCCATTTCGGGCCACACGTTGACTGCGACAGGAGAGGAAGTCTGCGAGCCATGAGTGGAGATGGCCTTGGATACCACAGGAAGAGAGTTTGGTGAGCAGGGCAGGGTGCCAGACCATGTCAAAAGCACACGATATGTCCAGGGATACGGCTCTGATTTCATATCTGGCATTGAGGATCTCCAACCATTGTTGGGAGAGCTGAAGCAGAATATCCAGGGTAGAGTAACCTGGTCTGTAATCAAATTGGGAATCATAAATCAAGCCATTGGAGAAGAGGAAGGATTTAATGTCTGAAGCGATGATGGATTCCATAACTTTGCTGATGATTTGGAGAAGGCTGATTGGTCTGTAGTTGGAGGGATCTGTTTTTGCACCTTTTTTATGCAGGGCAGTAATGTTTGCTGATTTCCAAGCAGATGGCAGATGACCTTGAGCAAATGAGAGGGTGAATAGAACAGAGAGAGGGTGAGCAAGAGCAGAGGAGCAGTTTGGCAGCCATATTGTTTTTTTGTTTTTGTAAACACCTTCAAAAATCTTCTCTGAAGTGACTGAACAGATTGAGATGAAACTTTACAACTATGATGGAACAAAAGGTTCATACATATGACATCACAGGTCACATGGTTTGGCAGCCAGATTTGATTGAAGAATAATATTAAATAATGTTTTCTCTGTAACCGCTATATGAATCGACGTGAAACTTCACAATTATGATCGTGTCGTAATGGGGAATACAGGTTTTAAATTTTAACTTGATCGAACGCATGGTCTGGTTGCCAGAATTATTATATATATATATATATATATATATATATATATATATATATATATATATATATATATATATATATATATATATATATATATATATATATATGAGCCTGGTGTTGGCGCAGTGGTTAGGGCAGCGGCTTGGGATCCAAAAGGTCCTGAGTTCAAGCCCCGTTGGGCCACTGAATTAATACACCAGGGGGTTGACTCAGCCTGTCATCCTTCTGAGGTCAGCGAAATGAGTACCAGTATACTGGGCTGGTGTATACCCCGGTTAAAATAGGTGTACCATATCCCTGTGTCGTAAGAGGTGACCAGGGTTGCGTCAGGAAGGGCAGCCGGCGTAAAACATGTGCCAAATCACGATGCGGATCATACGAATGATCCGCTGTGGCGACCCCTAATGGGAGCAGCCGAAAGAAGAAGAAGATATATATATATATATATATTTATATATATATATATATATATATATATATATTTATATATATATATATATATATATTTATATATATATATATATATATATATATATTTATATATATATATATTTATATATATATATATTTATATATATATATTTATATATATATATATTTATATATATATATATTTATATATATATATTTATATATATATATATTTATATATATATATATATATATATATATATATATACATATATACATTTTTTTTTTTGATTGAGGCTCACTTGGCTGTGCCTGGATGGGTTTCAGGGTAGAGGAGAAGCAGCTGAAATGCAAATCCTATCCAGGTTAGTAGGGTGGATTTACTGGTTCTGGCTCACTTTTCCCTATGTAAATGAATGGGGGATTTTCAGCGATTCCCTTTTTTTTCCCCTAAAAATAAACCCCCTTTTTATCCGTTTTTCCCTGCTGTACAGGGGTTTGGCTTTTTGTGAGGCAATGTTTTATGGCCGGATGCCCTTCCTGATGCAACCCTGGTCGCCTCTTACGACACACAGGGATATGGTACACCTATTCTTACCGGGGCATACACCGGGACCAGAACACTGGCACTCATTTCGCCGACCTCGGAAGGATGACAGGCTGAGTCAACCCCCTGGTGTTAATTCAGCATCCAACGGGTCTTGAACTCAGGACACTGGGATCCCAAGCCGCCAACCTAACCACTAAGCCAACACCAGGCTTAGCCAACACCAGGCTTTGTATATATATATATATATATATATAACCAGGCTATCCCAAGGTATATTTATTTGTCTCCCCTTTTAACCTGGAGGTTGAACCTCATTGAATTGATCAGCTCACTCATTGAACCTATAAAGATTTGTTCATTCTCAAATTCCTTCAATAGTTTAATTTTCTTTGCACAATATTCCCCATCTAAAATATTGACAAACAAAACATTTGAATCTTTATATTTTTTAAGATACCCCTTTTCTGCCATTACGAAATGATAAACTTCTCTTCATGCTCTCAACTGACCATCTCCTGAGCCACATATCATTTTGAGATTATAGTAAATTGTTTCAAATGTTTTCAGTTCATGCCGTGAAAATGAGGAAGTGTTTTTTTGACACGGTCATGCTGTGTGAATGAGGAAGTGGTTTTAGACAGTCATGCTGTGAAAAAACAGGAACTATTCTGTGAGACAAGGTCTCGTGTTTATATTTTATCTCAGAACACGAACTGAATACATTTGAATCAAAACCATTTTAAGTATGTTTTGGAAATGATTCATACAATCGCCCAGTTATTTTCCAAGCTGTCATTTCCTGTGCCTGCACCCAATGCTTTGGTAATTTCCTCATCGTTGCCTTATAAGTGATTCACCAGACAAAGTTTCTGCCAGACGGGATTTTCATTTTTACAACTGAGACATGGGCGATCTTTCTTCCGATGAAGACAACAGCTCACTACAGAGTTGGTAAGTTTGTGTATGGTTTTCTCTTTGAACGATGAAGCAATCGATTTTAAATTAAATCATGATAATTCTGATATATATTGTTGTGGTTACCAAATTCGCAAACCACCATTCAGGTCCCTTAGGTGAGATATCTCGGTAAGTATATGTGTAGTTAGGCCCAAACCCGTTGTCTAGAGGGAATAAATGTTATTCATGCGTGCTGCGACTCTTCAGGATAGCCGTTTTTCTTTTACTATCTTTATTTTGGACCAACCGCCATTGTTACCACCACCAACCACAACATCAACCACCCACCGCGGCGCCGCTTCACGTCACACCTCGCAACCGTCACATCGCCACCGTTCTTGCGCCGCTTGTGGGTACCGGTGTTGGACTCGTGCAGGGCGCGCGCCGAACAGCGTGTACAAAACCACGGATTTTCAGCTCCAAAAACGGATCAAAAACGACACACGCCCACTTTTGTTCCGTCCAATCGGTGAGCGAGGGGCGATTTGGCCCCGCCTCCAGGGTGTTGGAGGGCGATCGCTATATGCAAATTTATGGATCAAAAAGCATTCACGCCCACTTTTTCTCAGGCCAATGGGGAGCGAGGTGAAAGGTCGAAGGCAGGGGGTCAAAAGCGAAGCCACGGGGCTTATATAAGCGACCGCGTTCATCAGTCGAGGGGAGTTAAGACTTCGCAGTCGGTGGAGTTGGGAAGAAGAAGCAAGAAGGAGTTGGTCGTCGTCGTGCGCGTTGGAGTCGGAGCGAAGAGGACGGGGCTGTGGAGAGGCGGCGAGGGCAGGAGAGGGGGTGCTCGCGTCGTGCCGGGAGCTGCACACCAGGGAGGCCGACGGCGCGACCTGGTCGAGGTGGAGACGCTCGTCGCGGGACTCGAGGCAGAGTAGAAATCCTCCTTTCCCCCGAGCATCAGCAACCCCCTCCTGTTTCCCCCCCGCGCTGAGATAGTGCGACCAAGGGGGCCCCTTTCCCACCCCCTACCAGACACTGTCCGCGAGGCCCGCGGAGTTGAGGCACCATCGCCGCTCCGCGTCTCATCACCAGACGGGTAGGCCCGACCCGGTCTCGGCCTCAGGCCCGCCTCATCCTTGAGGGTGTTCTTTTTCTTGGTTTTGGATATGTGTTGTCGGCGCCGTCTGTGAAGTAAAATTGTATTAGTGTTGCCGTGTGCTCGCGTAATCGGTATTAGATCTGCATTGTCGCATTTGCTTTTTGTGTAAAATTGCATTGTGTTTCTTTTCCTTTTCGATGTGCTTTTGGTGGAATTGAATATGTGTGCTTTCCGTTCATCGCGAATAAATGTGCTTTGTGTTGAACTGTTTCCCGCTTCGCTTCGTCATTTCTTTCATTGAATCCTCATCTTGCTTCACGTAAAGGGTTGGTAGTGGGCTGAATACGCCCGATAATTAATCGAACCGTCGAGGTCGACGAATAACACCGCTCGGTTATCCCGATAGTACGGAACGGGTCGCTTAAGTGGCCCGTGTCCGAAGTCGACCTGCGGCGAGGTGCGATCGCCCGGTCTACCCTCCGTGTGGGTACTTAGGTAGGTCGAATTTGGCGAGCAACCCTATCCCACGCGGGGGCCGATTGGCTCGATCGCGGTGAGACCGAAAGGTCCACCCGTGACTGGTTCCCGGCGTTAGTCCGAGAGGGTCACGACTGGATTGTCCGTCCGGTGGGCGACGTGCCGCGATTCGAGTTACGTGGCCGTCAGCACGCCGGCGGGCGCGAATCCGTAACAATATATTTTTTCCCTGACAGGTCGTTGGAAGAAGTGGAGTTTACATATCACGACGAGGTGCATGAAATGAATACTCTTATTGAAGAGATCAATGATTTTAGAAGAGAATTGAAAGACATTTATAATGAGTGGTACGAAGTCTTATCACGGCCTCTGATCTCGAATGAATTAAACCAATGGTGAGACACGTGTGTGTGTGTGTGTGTGTGTGTGTGTGTGTGTGTGTGTGTGTGTGTGTGTGTGTGTGTGTGTCTCTCTGTCTGTCTTTCTACCTACCTCTCTCTGCTCTTATTGAAGAGGTCAATGATTTATAATGACTGGTACGAAGTCTTATCACGGCCTCTAATCTCGAATGAATTAAACCAATGGTGAGACACGTGTGTGTGTGTGTGTGTGTGTGTGTGTGTGTGTGTGTGTGTGTGTGTGTGTGTGTGTGAAGAAATGTGTGTGTGTGTGTGTGTATATATATATGTCTCTATGTGTGTGTGTGTGTGTGTGTGTGTGTGTGTGTGTGTGTGTGTGTATATATATATATATGTCTCTATGTGTGCGTGTGTGTGTGCGTGTGCGTGTGTGTGTGTGCGTGTGCGTGTGTATGTGTGTATGTGCATGTGGGTGTGTGTGTGTGTATGTGTGTATGTGTGTATGTGTGCGTGTGCGTGTGTGTGTGTGTGTGTGTGTGTGTGCGTGCGTGCGTGTGTGTGTGTGTGTGTGTGTGTGTGTGTATATATATATATATGTCTCGATGTGTGTGTGTGTGCGTGTGTGCGTGGGTGTGTGTGTATGTGTGTGCGTGTGTGTGCGTGTGTATGTGTGTATGTGCGTGTGGGTGTGTGTGTGTGTATGTGTGCATGTGCGTGTGTGTGTGTGTGTGTGTGTGTGTGTGCGTGCGTGCGTGTGTGTGTGTGTGTGTGTGTGTGTGTGTGTGTGTGTGTGTGTGTGTGTGTGTGTGTGTGTGTGGCTTTCTCTGTCTGTGTGTATCTCTCTCTGTCTGTCTCTTCATCTATACCCTTGACTTATTATTTTTTTTTTCAGCACTATCACACAACATCAGCTGTTGAAGCAATCTTGTACAACACATGATTTTCTGGAGGTAAATGTTTCTGAATTATTATTAATATCACTCTCTCTTTAGAATGTCGTCTTATGTTGGTTGCATCATTAGTTTGGACGTGGTTTTGTCAGTACACTGGAATTTATTTTATTGACCTTGAAAGGATGACAGGCTCCTGGTGTGTTAATTCAGTGGTCAACGAGGCTTACTCATATTACCATGTAATTATCTTTATAAAACCTAATTATTATCCACTTTTTGTTTCAAAACAGAATATGGTGTCTGAGTTTCGAAATCACAAGACATCTGAAGAAGATTGCTGGGAAAGATTATACATTCTCGCAAATGAATATTTAATATTTTCAATATTAATAAATTATATTTGTTTTGTTTACAATTACTTGATTCGGAATTTCAAGAAGAGGATCAAGGGGGGTAGGTGCGCTCCCCCAATGACCCATCACCCCCTCATCCCATCCCTCCCCTCCCCATGTGTGTGTGTGTGGGGAAGGGTGGGGGTGGGATGAGGGAGGTGGTGGGTCAAAGGTGGGGGCGCACAGGGGGGGATGAGGGGGGTGGGGCTTGTGTGGGCGGGGCTTGTGTGGGCGGGGCTTGTGTGGGCAGGGCTTGTGTGGGTGGGGCTTGTGTGGGCGGGGCTTGTGTGGGCGGGGCGTGTGTGGGCGGGGTTTATGTGGGAGGAGTTTATGTGGACAGGGTTTATGTGTGTGGAGTTTTTGTGTGGGGCTTGTGTGGGCAGGGTTTATGTGGGAGGGGTTTATGTGGGCGGAGCTTCGGTGGAGCTTATGTGGATGAGGCTTATGTGGATGAGGTTTGTGTGGATAAATGGATGGGTGGAGAGATGGGTGCATGGGTGGATGAGTGGAGCTTGTGTGGATGGGTGGATAATTTTTAAATTAAATAAACATGTTGTGTGTGGGGAACTAATTAACTAATCACTAATTATGTGAATATGATGAATATGGGTGGAGCTTGTGAGGGGTTTGTGTGTGTGGAGCTTGTGTGTAGTTTTTGTGTGGAGCTTGTGTGGGGTTTGTGTGTGGTGGGGTTTGTGTGGGGTTTGTGTGGGCGGGGCTTGTGTGGGGTTTGTGTGGGCGGAGTCAAAAAGGGGCGGAGTCAAAAAATTTCAATTTATTGGAGCTTGTGAGGGGTTTGTGTGTGGTGGGGTTTGTGTGGGGTTTGTGTGGGCGGGGCTTGTGTGGGGTTTGTGTGGGTGGAGTCAAAAAGGGGCGGAGTCAAAAAATTTCAATTTATCTTTGTCTTTTGTAATTCCTGTGAATAAAATGAACCTAAAATCTCTTCCCCTTCCAAATCATATATTTTATAAGTCCAAGGAACCGTATCTATTACATCAACAATTTAAAAAAGCTCGTTTGTCCATCTTTTAACATAACCCTTTTCAAAATCAGATTTCCACCTATATATTCTTACGATATCACCAACTTTGAACTTAGGTTTTCTGACATTAATCTCTTTTTCATATTTTAATTTTGTAAATGTTTCTGATGGTTTCATATTTGTTGACGTGTGAATCGTGTCATTATACTTATCCACAATATCCTGAATAAAAGATGACCATTGTTGTGAACCGAATTGTGTGAATTTTTTATATAGTCTCTCTTTTAAGGTGCGATTAAAACGTTCAACAACAACTGCCTTCCCTTCATTAAAGGTAGTGTATAATGTAATACTGTTATTTTTTAGAAAATTCATAAATGTCTTGTTATAAAACTCTCTACCCTCATCAGTCCACAATCTTTTAGGTTTTCTCTTACTTTTATTAAATATCTGTTGAAAAGCTAACATAAGAGTATTACCTGTTTTGTTTTTTAAAGGGACAACCCACGCATATCTACTCCTCAAATCAATAACAGTTAAAGCATACTTGTACCCCTTATCATTATTGAGTTCAATCAAATCAGCAGACCAGATATAATCAACTTCCTTGGAATAAACTTTTCTTCTCTGAAACTTTGTGAATATTGGTTTATGTAATTCATCAGCTAATTGCTCTTCAGTCTTAATGACATCATTAGAGCCTATAAGTTTTTTGAATTTCCAAGCCCAAGTTTCAATTTAGCACTGATCATCTTCTTCACAATGAACCGATCAACTTTTTCTCTCAAGGTTGGATTTTGTATCAGAGACAAATTATACAACATTTCTCTATCAGCTTCATGCTTTTCTTCCAACGTTGTGGTATTCCCACAATCAATATCGTGTCTCATGCACACTTCATCAACTCTATTGATTGGTTCACTCCAGGATTTAGGATTGTCTGCCTCATCTAATCTTTTATCCAAGTTTGTGCCTGGACCACAGAAAGAATACCTTGGAAGATGTAATTCCCCTGGTATTCCAGTAGTTGTAAATTTACTTCCTGATAAAAACTTTTGTATATCTCCTCCTCGTTTGTGTTTGGAGATGAATTGATTTTTTTTTGAACCACACACCGAACATATACCTTTTTGGATAACCCTGTTATTTTTACTTTTAATATATGAAATATTTTTAGTATTAGTTTTCTTTTTACATTTGAGACAATAACTCATTTATTTATGAGAAAAATTCCTGCAGAGTGCAAAAACCTTTTTAGTTTCCAACATGCACATTTGAATCTTAATTTTTAAAACATAAAGAATCCTTAGAAATGCCTTCACTCTCTCCTCCATTTATTTAAGAAAAAACTTGAATTAAAATGAATAGCTTGGCGATGTCAATAGTCTTGTCGAAAGTATTGCAAATAGACTTGTCAATTCTTTGTTTTCCTCCTCGGTGGGTTGTTATTTTCTGTAATACCCCTAATCTTTTTTTAATCTCACTGGTTTCCATATTTTGAGATTTATTTTGTCTCGCTCTTTCCTCCCTCTCCTCCCTCTCTCTCTCTTCTCTCTTTCCTCCCTCTCTCTCTCTTCTCTCTTTCCTCCCTCTCCTCCTTCTCTCTCTTCTCCCTCTCCTCCTCCCTCTTCTCCCTCTTCTCCCTCTCCTCCTCTCTCTTCTCCTTTTCCTCCTTCTCTTTCTTCTCCCTCTCCTCCTTCTCCTTTTCCTCCTCTTCCCTCTCTTCTTCAACTCCTTCCTCATCCCTTACTATCCTTGAATCGCTTACACCCCATAGAATATTATACATATATTCATCAGGATTTCTTGTTATTCCTGTATCCAAAATAATTTTTTTTACAACAGGAAACCAATAAAATTTCTTTTGAATTTCTAAAAGAGCCTTACCTTTTCTTAACCTTATAATTTTTTCATTATTTAACATTCTAATTAAATCTAAAGTTGTCGGTTTATCAACATCAGCATAATGCCAATCTTTTATTGAAAATACCTCATTCTTATGTTGTAGAACATATTTATTAAAATACCGAATACCCTTTTCTTGAAGGTATGCTTGAACACAGAAATGATAATTTTCTTGAAGCCTTCTTGCTGTCATTTATGTATTAGAAATATATGTTAGAATAATATTATGGCACGAAACACCTCCCCATCTTCCCATAGTTAAATCATTTTGTATTTCCTTACTTATTATATATAATCCTGTTTTTTCTGTTTTCATGAGATAAACAAGGGCAAAACCATTATTATATTTACCCTTATTAAATTCTTTTATTTGTTGTTTATTAATCGTGGCCCCACAAAACTCATTCTCGATACCAAGTGGATAATATTCTTCCTTACGAGACTGATTTAATTGTTCCAGGTCTTCGAGGTTAATTTTAAATGACCAATTATACCCTAAATCATTCATATCATACCCCCATTGTTCTATTCTCATACAAACGATACGCCCTTCTTTATAAAAATTTATTTTAATTTGAACTGTGAATTCTGTATGACCTGGAGATAATATCAACACTTCTGTATCTTTGGAATACACGGCTGTTTTATTTAAGTATATATATATATTGTGATAAATCGCTTAATCTCACCAAGTCATTCGCGTCAGTCGGGCTTGGATAATTTTTTAATTTATAAGCATTTTTCATGTTAATATTTTTGGTTATATTATATTTATGTCGTTCAGTCTGTGCCTTTGTGTAATAATTTGATAAATCAATATCCAGTTCTTGAGATACACCAAAGATAGAACCATCTTTACCAACATAAGTCATTTATATTAAATTAAAAATAATATCATAAATTTTTTTATTTTTGTTGAGTTGAAATAACACATAAAGACATAATTGACCACAACACTTAGAATTTAATTCTTGGACTTGAAATGTTTGATAAACACCATTCTGTAAGAATTTTATGACTTCAACAGGTGGTGGAAGACCAAAACTATCAAAATAATATTTGTCTTGACTATTAAAAATACAAACCCAATGAGAACCGTTCCCATTATTATCTTCTAAGTTCATAATAATATTCTTTGTATGTTTCGGCACATTTGTTAATTCATCTCTCATACAAATAACCACATTATGAATTTTTAATTTCTTACAATATTTGACAAGTTGTAAATTTGATGTTGTATTCTTTCCAAATTTTTCCAACCACTCATCAATGCTCATTTATTTATTAGAAAGATATAATCCATTACCTCTTTTCGTTAATTTTACACCTGCTTGTGCAATAGAAGAAAGCATATCTCCAACTAACAATCTCGCTTTATCAGGCAGTCCTTCAAGTTTTTCAGCAAAATCAACAATTACGCCACTTCCACTAATTTGTTTCTCCAACTCTTTGTTATGTCTTTCCAATTCTTTTTGAGCCTGGAGTTGAGCCTTCCTTTCGTTGGCAGTTTTCACCGCTGTTGAAATACCACCCGTCAATGCTCCAACCGCACTTAAACCAGCAAATAAAGGAATTAGAAATGGGAGAAATCCTCCACTCGTCTCTCTTATTGAATGTTTTTTCAACATTGGTTTTGTCATTTTAATTTTAAGTGAGCCAGTGTCATTCAAGATTTTAACCTGTTCTCTTGTGAGCAAAACATCAATTCTTACTGCTCCTTTTCTCTGAATTGTATTAACGTTAATCGTACAAGGCTTTTGATTTTGAACACAAGATGATAGTTTATGAAGATTGATTTGATTAACATATACCCCAGTTGGTACTTTGCCACTCATTTATTTAACAAAAAATTATGTGAGACTAATCATCACACCATTATCTGTATTAATCTGCAATTCTGTTTCTTCCAAAAGCAAACAATATGTATCAACTTCTTCACTCTCTCCTCTTTCAATGTATAGGGAAGTATCCACTCGATTAGACTTTATAGTTTCCTTTTGCGCGCTCAGGTCAAACGCATAGATTGTATACAAACTTTTAAATGCTGTCATATCCAAAATAGGTTCTTTATTTCCATTACTTTCACACACCTTTTGGTAAGACTTGTATGCTTCAGCAAAATCATTTTTTCCCAATTAATTTCCAATCTATCTCGTGGATAAAATGTTCCATCTAGAGAAACGCGAAGTTGTTTCACCTTAGCATTATCACTCAATGCATTATTCTTATCAGTCGCAGTATCACCATCTGGCTTTTTAAAAATGATCCACAGATATCGTGGCTTTCCTTCCAGAACACCCAAATTCCACGTGCAAGTAGTTTGGTTGAGTTTAACGTGTTGACATCTTCTTTTGAGGAATGATACACTGAGTGGTTTCTTTGAGTTAAGTCTTCGATTCAACATCTCTTCTGTTTTAAGATTAAGAGTATATTCACTGATATACCAACTCATCTCCTCAATTACAAATTTATTCTGATCACCAAAAGCACTACCAACACCAAAAAGCAATCGATTTTCATTATCATTCCTTTGTAGTTGAAATCTAATTTTAAGACCATACAGAACTTTATCATGATCACAAAATCCAAATATACCTTTAAGAGGAACTGCCACAGTAAAACTATTTTCTGCTTTTGTATCATCATTATACATTCCTTTCCTTTGAGTATATCCAGGGTCTGTGTTTGTTCCCGTTGACATATCAGGAATAAAACCTTCGACAGACCCCTTTCCCATTCTATCACTGAATGTATAGAGTGTAAATTTTATCATTTCAGATACAGCAGAGACATAATCAACCGCTTCAACTTCTTGTGTTCCAATATACAAACGCACACTATCAAACATTTTCCAGAAGAAATCATTTACAAGTGTAGCGTTAGTGTTATTCCCAGCTTTAGTGAATTTAAATTTACACAACAAGAAACTTTCGGAGAGATTCAAATAGGTTTGTTGATTATTTATTTCAAAACTTTTTGTACCATTCGTATTCCAGTCTGTTCCAGTTATTGCATTTACCTTGAAGTAATCTTCTTTTTTAGTGGAGTTTAAGATAATAATAGTATCATCCAAATCATAGATACTATCAATTGCTTCCATACTTGTATTTATTTAGGAAAAAAGATGTTAAAACTTTTGAAACCCTGATCCAAGTATTTGAATTATTTTCTGTCGTTCTTGGGGGGATAACTGAGTTTTGCCTTTCTTAATTTCTTTTATTGCTTGTAATTTATGAGATTCCTTCTGAGCATCTTTTATACTCTTTACAGCACCTGCTACATTTCCCACAGCAGAAGCAGTTGAACCAATTAGATCTTTATGTTTAAGAATAGTTGAACCAATACCCATAAGAGTATCAATTATCCCATCTCCTCTAAATTGATGTCCAACACCCCTTTGTCTCTTAGGTTTATAGTATCCTCTACCAAGATACATACCTTCACCCTTGTAGTATGGAGAAAGGAACATCCCATCCCCTGTAATTATTTTATATTTTCCCAACTCGTGTTTCCTCACAATAACCACCGTATTTATTTATTGGAAAACTTCACGTAGGTGAATTCTGATGGATATAACTTCTCCATTAAAAGAAATCACACGATTATCTTGGTCGGTTATCCTAAAATTTACTCTGTGTATGGTTTTTCCTGACACAGGTAGATAAACCAAATTTTTAGGTTCCATATTGAATTTATAACCAATTGGGGTTGAGTATGCGCTGAATGAAAATATTGTATTTGTTTTTTTTCCATCATTATAAGCACCATCAATCAAATCACAGTGAATTAACACTGAATTTATTCCTGAGGATATTTGAATGACATTATCACTGTAAAACATCCCATTAGTTTCAATCTTTTTTTGAGGAGAAACCCAAGAACTCTCTAAATGAATTATCAATTGTGAAATCAACCTTGTAGTTATTTTTAACTTTAATCGTTGATTTTGAAGTATGTTTTTGAATGTTTATAACAATATTTTTTGGTTCATCACCCTGTTCTTTCATAAGACGAGCAATTTCGGAAGATATTTGAGAAATCTCATATGCTCCGGGTGAGACTGTTATCGTTTTGTATCCACTTCCCGGATTATAACTAAACTTGTCATTTTTCTCGGTTATATTAAATAAGGTATTATAAGTTTCCATGGACAATAAAGATGCCTCATATTCTTTTGTTGTGTCAAGTTGTAGTGGGTATGGGAATGAAGATGTGTGGTCGCTTGTTGTGAAATTGAAACTAAGGATTGTGCTTCTCATCTTATTTAATATGAGATAAAATGTCTTTATATTGATATTTATTAATTATTTTCATGTTCATCAACTGGTCTAAAATGGCTGATGCTTCATTAAAACAATTGTTATTTCCAGCCTTCTTACTGCCTAACAACAATAACAGTCTATTAACTAATTGCGATGGGTCATTTGGAAGAAAACTAAAGCCTGAATAATGTGTTTGTCCTTCTCATTATTCCTACTTTTACCAGAAAGAATAACCTTATAATTTAGAGTGTTCAGCAGATCAATATATACTCTATCATCATTATTTTCCATATCCAATGGTTTATCAATATACTTTGATTCATCCCTCACAGTTGAACCTTGTCTTCCATCTTTTGTGAGAAGAAACATTAATCTCGGAGTTAGTTTAACAGGGGGTTGAGCAGAACCAAAGAACCTTAATTCATCATTAAATATCAATACCTTTTCTTGAACAAGATGAAATATTGCTGGTTGTTCTGTTGGAATGAGTCCTGCTTTGGTTTTTGAATCCGCTGAATATTCATTGTTTTGAAGAGCATTCACAATATAATCAGGGGGTCGATTAATCTCTTCCAGTTGTTGAAATAAACCTTCATCATCATATTCTAATTCTCCTAAATGCTCTAATTCTTCCTCCGTCATTTGATCAAAATCTTTTAACATTTGAAGTTTTTTAGGAGTATATTCTACTGTGGGAACTGTGGAAATATCTTTCATTTTTTCTTGGGAAGTTTTTAAAAGTGGTTTAAAAAATTTCTCTTGTTTTCTTTCAAATGCTTCTTCGCCCGTTAGTTTCTGTCTGCATTTCTTCTTTATGTCTTCCTGTTGTTTTACAACTTTTGAAACCAACTGTTGATGTTCCTTAAATCTTCTTGCTCTTTCTTTTGCATCCATTTATTTATTGTAAAATATCATTTAATGAATTGTAAAGATCAACAGGGAAATTTTCCTTTTCTTCATCATTCAAGCAGATGTGTTCAAATAAATCCTTTTCTTTAAATATTTCATCAAATTCTTTGTTAACATTAATGCGAGTTGTAATTTCTTCTTCACTAATACTTGCATCTCTGCTTTTCATATGTTTGCGTTGAGTTTCTTCATCAACATCAAAACCGAATGATAAAATCTTCACTCCGCTCAGATGTTTAATAATTTGTCTCGTTCCTTCTGGATTAGTTTCTAATATCCCAAGACCACCAGATTTTAGTTTCCTTAACTCACTCTTACAATGTGAATATTTTGTTGTACCAAGAGAAACCTCCTCAAATATTTGACCTTCATTCCTCAATCGCATATGTTCCTCCACTGAAATATAGTGATAATCTTCACCTTTTACTTCTCCAGGTCTTCTTGCTCTCGTTGTTGTTGATACAATGCGTATCACGGGGTGTTTTTTAAGTAAATTTACAATATTCTCATTTGTACTAAACAAGAACCTTGATTTATGAAAGTTTTTTCCAGAAGCAGATTTACCCACAAGATTTACAATAATAGTTGTCATTTATATATGTAATTGTTTATAAAACAAAAAATATATCCCTTAAGATCTCATCTTCTTTCACAACAATATATTTATATTTTTCAGTCGTGTGCTTCATGTAATCCTCAAATTTCTTTTTACTACATAATGTAGAACAATTATCTCTCCAAAAATTATTGATATCTATTGAATTTAACTTGAATAAAATAAAAGTATTAGCATTGTTTCTGATGGAACGACGAGGAAGTTGAAAGTACGATTGACTAAGATAAATACAATTACAAGAAGAATGTCTCCCTCTTGTGTAGTAGTTGTCCATTACCGTTTGGTTTCTCTCATTAACACAATCATCAAAGATAACGAGGTTCTTTTTTGATTTATCCAAATCTTGGGGAGACGGTATATCATCCGTATTATCACTACGAATACAAGTTATAGGATTTGATTTCTTTTTACATCTCTGTGTATCACAAAATAGTTGAATTATATCTTCAATGTTATAATCATTTAGGTTTTTTTGACGTTTAAATAAACCAATTATATCTTCTTTTTGAAGACCAGCATTAAAACCTTGTGAGAGTAGTTGATACTCTGGTTGAAAACTCGACTTTGTGAAAATTATTAAATTATCATAATCTAAAAAGTTGGGAGTGAGGAGCATTTTTAAAAGTAAGCAGGTTTTTCCACATCCACTTGAACCAACTATGAGACATCTTAATGAATTTGGGAGATTTTTATGGTTGTTAAATTTTATCTTATTTTCCCAAATGGGTAAAAAATCATTCATTTATATATTTGAAAAACAGGTTATTTAATTTATTATTGGCTTTTTTAGAAACTCTACATTTTATCCTAAGTTCAGGTTTAATTTCAAGATAATCCATTATTTTATATATACAATATCTTGTGTTGATATTTCCCTGAAAATTACATCCATGAATAATATATAACAACAATCCTTTGAACATTTCTCTTATACGTTCAGTTTCTTCCCTTGTAAGGAAAAGTGTGTTATCACCCTCATACTTTACATTCATTTCTCTAATCAATCTTGTAAAGTAATTCATTTTTGGTGTAAATCTAAAAGAATTATTTTCATTTTTATATTTTTTATTATCATTAATTAGAAGATAATCACAGAATATACATTGTTTATAGGCTTTTGACTCTGTGTTTAATCCCCGTCTTTCACACGCAGGACAATTCTCAAATTTGTCATATGGAAAATCAGGAAAGTCTAGCATATTTATAAAGTAAAACTTTACTTAAACTGAAATTCATCTATACTTTCAGTTGTATATTACCATCGATATCGATATACATTTTTTCATTATCAGATTCAACGACAACATTTTTTATATTAAAGGTAATTTTAAAATGATCGTTAATTACTATTGAACGAAATGTCATTTCACCTGATATATTAACATCCTTTATTTCATCAGGATTTACATCTTTAGGGTTGTTGAAAAAAATACAAATTTCTCCTTGCATATTACAGATGGTCTTATCTTTTCTTTCTAAAGCTTCATCCATAAGGTTTTTGCTTTTTGATACTTTTTCTTGTTTCATTGCTTTTTCTAGTTTTGAATATATTACCAGAAGGAGAGGAGAAACTTTTGTTAGAGATACTTTAATTGATGTTCTACCAGGTATACTAAAAGCCCTTCCACTGAAGGAAGTTGAAGAACTCATATTATTTACCATAATTGTTTTTATCCAATAGTTGTTATATTTATCTTTGTTCAATTTTACATCTTTGACATATTTCTCAGTATCTTTAACAAATGAAGAGATTGATTGAAACTTGTCTTTTGTGTCTTGAAACATTGTATTTATTAAGTGAAAAAGTTGGAGGATAAAATGGTTTTAATCACAGATTCACCTGTAAAATAAACGAAATTTTCATCAAGAAAATTTTAGTTTAAGCAAAGATTTATTATATAAATATGGTGAATACAACATACTGCGATGTTTGTAATCACGAATATAAACATTATAGAAAACACCTCCGAACCAACAAACACACATTTAATCTATTTCATAAAATATCTCCTCTTGAGTTGGAAAGAAAACATTGTGATATCTGCTCAAAGGATGTTTTGAAGAGTAGTTATAATAGACATCTTCAATCACAAAAACACAAGAAAAATGAGTTTAAAGTAAAGGGAGACTATTATATTGAAAACACTGATGGGGCATTTAAAGGGCATATAAAAATAAGGATTTTTCAATTTTGAGAACCCGGTCCATCATCAATAGCTGAATCAATTGAAATAGTGAAACCCGATGTTGAAACATTTATTAAAAAGACATTAAAAGAAATGAAAACTTTAAAGTTTTATATGGGAGTGAAAATAAATATGAAAAGACAAGATGAAGAACAAACTCCTTATATGAGAACAGATCTTCATTTTATAACATCATTTCAAGATTTTTTGAATAGTGGGGTTTATGAAGAACTATCAAGACAAGAGGAGGATGTTGATAATACAGTGGTAGGAAGTGGATTCAATATTAAAAAAATCATCTTTTTAGATATACACATTCTAAAATCAAACCCTCTTAAAGCTTCTTCTTATATTGAATTACCAAAAGAAATAAAACTAAAGAAGGCAGTTGTTAATATTAAGAACAATGATAATAAATGTTTTCTCTGGTCTGTTCTTGCTCACTTACATCCACCAAAATGTAATTCAGAAAGAGTAAAACAATATATGAAATATGAGAATACCTTGGACATTAAAGATTTTAAATTCCCAATGCCACTAACAGATATTCCTAAATTTGAGAAAAAGAATAATCTTTCTATTAATGTATATGGATTAATGGATACAAACAAAGTTCAAATATTAAAAATTTCAAACAACTATAAAAATGAAGAAACACACATTGATCTTTTATATTTTAGTGTTGGAAATAATTCACATTACACATACATCAATAATTTATCAAGATTAATCTCTTCTCAGGTATTCAGAACAGCAAACAAAATATATCCTTGTAAGCGATGTCTTAATTCATTTCATACAAAAGAACGATTAGAACAACATTCAAAATATTGTAGTAATCATAAATCAGCTGTAATTACAATGCCTAAACCTGGTGAAAAGATTTCTTTTGAAGATTATAATAAATCTATCATGCACCCATTTGTGATATACGCTGATTTTGAGTGTATCCTTAAAAAGATTAATACTGCTTCTCCTAATCCAAAAGAATCATATACAAATAAATATCAAAAACATATTCCTTGTGGTTTCTGTTATTATATCAAATCATCTGTTGGAGAAAAGTATAACAAACTTGAACATTATCGTGGAAAAAAAGCTTCACAAGAGTTTGTAAAACGATTAGAAAAGGATTGTATAAGACTCACTAAATTAATGAAAGAAACAAATGAACCGATGAAATTAACCAAAGAAGAAAAATTAGAATTTAGAAAGAACAATATCTGTCATATTTGTGAGGGGGAAATTAAGGAGTCTAAAGTTAGGGATCATTGTCATCTTACTGGTAAATATAGAGGTCCCGCTCATTCCTGTTGTAATCTTAATTATAAATTACCTTCTTTTATTCCAGTCTTTCTTCACAACAGCGCCAACTATGATACACATCTATTTATAAATGAACTTTCAAAAACACCAGGGAATATTTCTGCCATAACAAACACAAGTCAAAAGTATATTTCATTTACAAAAATTATATTCACAAAACCTATAACTCGTATTCGGTTTCTTGATTCTTACAAGTTTATGGGAACACCACTAGCCTACCTCGCATCAAATCTCAGCTCCACGGACTCTTTTCCAAATCTTAATTCATTCTTTCCAAAAGAGGAAATTCTCACTAAAGAGGAAATTCAGATTAAAGAGAGAATTCAAAGTAAAGAGGAAACTCTAATTAATGAAGAAATTCTAACTGAAGATGAAATTCTAATTATAAAGAAAATTCAAACAATGAATGAAATTCTAACTAAAGAGGAAATTCTGATTAAAGATGAAATTCTGATTAAAGAAGGAATTCTTACGAGAGAGGAAATTCAAACAAGGAATGAAATTCAAAGTAAAGAGAAAATTCTTACAAGTAAGGGAATTTATCCTTATGATTATATGGATTCATTTATGAGATTTAAAGAAACACAACTTCCTTCAAAAGAAAGTTTCTATAATAACCTTTATGAAGAAGAGATAAGTGATAAGGAATATAAACACGCACAAGAAATATGGAAAATATTTAAGATAAAGAACCTTGGAGAATATCATGATTTATATCTAAAAACAGATGTTTTATTGTTAGCTGATGTGTTTGAAGCTTTTAGATCACTCTGTCATAATAAAAATTGTTATGGATTAGATCCTGCCCACTATTTCACAGCTCCTGGTTTAGCTTGGAGTGCAATGTTGAAAATGACAAAACAAGATGTAGATTTAATCAGTGATGTTGATATGCTTTTGATGATTGAGAAGTCTAAGAGAGGTGGAATATCACAAGTATGTTCAAAAAGATATGCTAAAGCAAATAATAAATATCTTCCAAATTATGATAGTGAAAAAGATAGTAATTATTTGATGTATTTTGATGCTAATAATTTGTATGGATGGGCAATGTCTCAATCTCTGCCTTATGGTAAATTAGAGTGGGTGGAAGAAAAGGATTATGAAAAGGCTTTGATGAATATTGTTATTTCTTCTCAAGAGGAATTGAATGACGAAGAAGAAGGTTATTATTTTGAAGTTGATTTGAGGTACCCGAGTGATCTTCATAATAAGCATAAAGATCTTCCTTTTGCATGTGAGAAAGAAACCCCAAAGAAAGAATGGTTAAGTGATTATCATAAAAGTTTTAATATTAAAGGTAAATCAACAGAAAAGTTATTAACAACATTCTATGATAAAGAGGGATATGTTTTGCATCAGAGAAGCTTAAAACAGTTTTTGAGAGTAGCTAAAATTCATAGAGTTTTAAAATTTAAACAAAGTCCTTGGGTGAAAAAGTATATTCAATTCAATACAGATATGAGAGCAAATACAAAAGTAAAATTTCAAGGGGACTTTTATAAATTAATGAATAATGCTGTATATGGAAAATGTTAGAAACAGGCAAAACATTAGATTCGCAACATCTTGGAAAGAAGCTTCGAGATTGATAAATAAACCAAGTTTTGAGAGAGAAGAGGTTTTTTCAGAGAACTTTTCTGCAATTCATATGAAAAAGGAAAGTATTGTAATGGATAAACCAATTTATATTGCAACAGCAGTTCTTGATTTATCAAAGATATTGATGTATGATTATTTGTATAATGACTTAAAGAAAGAGTATGGTGAAAATGTTTCATTGTTGTATATGGACACTGATAGTTTTATCTTAGATATAAAAACTGATGATGTTTATGAAGATATGAAGAAAAATATTGGAGTATATGATACAAGTAATTTCAGCAAGAAGAGTGAGTTATTTTCCAAAAAGAATGAAAAGGTTATTGGTAAGTTTAAGGATGAGTTGGGTGGAAAAGTAATGAGTGAGTTTATTGGATTGAGAGCAAAGGCATATGCTTATAAGTATGGTGATCAGATTGATAAGAGGTTAAAGGGAATAAAGAAATATGTAATAAAGAAATCAATAACTTTTAGAAATTATTATAATTGTTTGATGAATAAGAAAGAAGAATATTGGAAAATGAATGCAATAAGAAGTTATAAACATAACATATATAGTGAAGAAGTAAATAAAAAGGCATTAGGAGCCTTTGATGATAAGAGATTTATTTTAGATAATGGAATAGATTGTGTTCCATATGGATATTGTATGATAGAGTGTATAAAATAGATTGCGTTTTAACGATGGGGAGATGGGTTAGGGTTTTTTTAAGGCTACCGCCGCGTTTTTTCGCAATATATAAATGGTCAAACCAAGTATTAATCAAACTAAAGAGTGGAGAAAATCTCAGTCTTGGTATATAAATGGAAAACATAATGAATGTGAAAAATATCAAATAAGTCTTATTGAAAAAATAACTAAAACAAAGGTAAATAAAACAAATAAGCGAATCAATTTAAAAAGTAGTAAGTTAGAGGATGTAAAGAAAAAAATGAATATCCTTGAATGGACTGAAACCTTGAATGGTTATCAATTGAACAATGAAAAAACAATTTACTATAATCTCAAAATGATATGTGGCTCAGGAGGTGGACAAACAAGAGCATTAAGAGAAGTTTATCATTTCGTAATGGCACAAAAGGGGTATCTTAAAAAATATAAAGATTCAAATGTTTTGTTTTTCAATATTTTAGATGGGGATTATTGTGCAAAGAAAATTAAACTATTGAAGGAATTTGAGAATGAACAAATCTTTATAGGTTCAATGAGTGAGCTGTTCAATTCAATGAGGTTCAACCTCCAGGTTAAAAGGGGAGACAAATAAATATACCTTGGGATAGCCTGGTTATATATATGCTATGCCTGGTGTTGGCTTAGTGGTTAGGGTGGCGGCTTGGGATCCCAGTGTCCTGAGTTCAAGACCCGTTGGCTGCTGAATTAACACCAGGGGGTTGACTCAGCCTGTCATCCTTCCGAGGTCGGCGAAATGAGTGCCAGTGTACTGGTCCCGGTGTACGCCCCGGTAAGAATAGGTGTACCATATTCCTGTGTGTCGTAAGAGGCGACCAGGGTTGCATCAGGAAGGGCATCCGGCCATAAAACATTGCCTCACAAAAAGCCAAACCCCTGTACAGCAGGGAAAAATGGATAAAAAGGGGGTTTATTTTTAGGGGAAAAAAAAGGGAATCGCTGAAAATCCCCCATTCATTTACATGGGGAAAAGTGAGCCAGAACCAGTAAATCCACCCTACTCAGGTTCCTCCTGATCACTTCATCTTTCTTTTTGCTTGCTTGGGTTCCTTCTGTTTATTCCAATGCAGGACTTTATGTAAAATAATTTATTTTCATCCCATTCTAAATTCAATTGAATAATGAACAATGATAAAAAAACAAGTCATGGGTCAGGGTCAGGTTGTTAATCAAAGTGGGACGTCTTGGTATGTGGTCATCACTGCCAGCAGTTATAAAGTGGCAGTTCTAATTATGTCTCTTATTAATTATACTAGTGCGTGCCCATAGGTGCGTGCAAACAAACAAACAAAAAAAAAACTTTCAAACTGCGTGCCAGAAACAGTAACCACACATGCCGTTCCTTCGTTCTCACGTGCCCTACGTGCGTGCCAGTACATGCGTGGTCGTACGTGCAAAAAAAACAAAAAACCAATGTCACCTGCAGGGTGACCTGAATCTTGCCAAAAGGTGACCACGTGTGACTTCTTTAAGGTCACACTGAGGTGAACAGAGCTGCTATCCACTAGGAGCGACTCCTTGAGGAATATCTGCCTACGAGAGATTCCGATGAGTCGTTCTACAGAATAACCATGAAAAATATGCTTTTGCCTCATAACGTCACCAAATGACGTCATAATGTCTCAAGCTTGACATATCTAGAAAGCACTCATCGAGGTGTTCAATTTGAGGTACTACACGATATGGTTCCTAAAACTTGAAAATTTGACCTTGGGGTCAAATATGTTTGACCTCAGGCGCTAACCATGAAGGTCAAGGCCAATCGCCACCAAAAATTAATCAGCTGAGTGCCAGACCATGAACTATATTCCCATGAAGTTTGAAGACGATCCGATCAAAATTACTCAAAAAATAAGGGTTTCGTCGACTCCCCTGATTTGCGACAAAGTGACCTTGACCTTTGACCTTGACCTTCAAAATTTTATGCACTGAAAGGGACCTCTATAGGCCTTTGATATGCGGTTACAAAAATTTCCAATGACAACTGTGCTCTGCAGAGTGATTTATACGTGATTACAGACCAAAAAAAAAACAAACAAACAAACAAAAAAAACACATGAAGGTCAAGGCCAATCACCACCAAAAATTAATCAGCTGAGCGCCAGACCATGAACTATATTCCCATGAAGTGTGAAGACTATCCGATCAAAATTACTCAAAAAATAAGGGTTTCGTCGACTCCCCTGATTTGCGACAAAGTGACCTTGACCTTCAAAATTTTGTGCACTGAAAGGGACCTCTATAGGCCTCTGATATGCGAAGTTACAAAAATTTCCGAAGATAACTGTGCTCTGCAGAATTTTTTATACGTGATTACAGACAAAAAAAAAATAAATAAAACATACAAGCTGACTAACATCTTACAAAAACTTCGTTTTGGCAAGATAACAAAAAAAAACTTTTAAACCGCGAGCTAGAAACCACAAACACACAGGCCATTCCTTCACTCTCGCGTTCTCGCGACAACCACACTTCCACACACAGAGTTAATTAAAATCAAGTTTACCTCCCTGTCTTTACTTGCCATGACATTCGCTGCCATGTAACCGGCACAGCCCGTGACGTCATCGTTGGCCGGCCGCACACCGGCCTACGCAGCCACGCTTACGCAGCAACGTGTCGTCATTGGTTGGTAAATAAATGGCTGCAGCAACGTGTCATGTCATTGGTTGGTAAATAAATGGCCATAACTTGGGAAGCACTTGTCTGATTGATATCAAACCTTGAAAAGGCACATCCACAGGTCCCCACCAATATAGCTGGCAAGTTTCAATGAGATCGGACCAGTAGTTGTCGAGAAACAGCGGTCACACACACACACACACACACACACACACACACACACACACACACACCTGGAATTATTGATAGATAACACCAGTAAACTTGGTTATTGTCAGGTCAGATGAGATCTGTGACTTGCTGCAGGTACCATCTAAACCTGTACTAACCTGTTTCATGGTTGGGTTGTCTACAACTAAACAATCTCCCCCACCAGGTTTCCTGGTGAGGAGGGTGTATGATATGGACACCCAGCAGGATGAAGTGTTACGGATTTGGAAACCATCACTGCTCACCTTCACTCTTTCATTTCCTACCTCTGGAATAAACAGTTATAATCACCGCTTTGTCTAATGGGAATTACATGTGTGCGCTTCGAGTTTTTTTTTTTTACGACGACGACGACGACAACGACGACGACACCGTCCCGTACTGGCCCCGGTCGCCATTGCCTTCGTGGTTTCGGCTGAAGGAGTGGGCGGAGCCTCCAACGCCTCAGATCGGGTATGGACCGTTTCCTCCAGCCAATGAGCGAAGGGCGAGCATGACACGCACGCCCTAGCCAATCGGGAGGCGACCTCGTCATCCGACAACCCCTCGTCCAATCAGGAGGCGAGTGGGAGCAGAAGAGACCCCTCCCACCTCAAAAGAGTAGAGTGGTTGTCTGGAGCAGTGTTGGGCAGGCAAGGGTGCGTTCTGGAGGATCGTGGCGATTGCGGTCTTGGTGGCGAGTGTGGCTTGGTCCCGTTCGTGAGCCGTGGACTTCGGGTCGTGGGTTTGAGTCGGTGAAACCGCACGAGACGGGGAGGTACCTGGCTCGACCGAAAATACACCCATGAGGTCCATTTCGTGTTTGTGCGTGTGGTGTGTGTGTGTGTGTGTGTGTGTGTGTGTGTGTCTGTGCGCGTGTGTGTGTGTGTGTGTGTGTGTGTGTGTGTGTGTGTGTGTGTGTGTGTGTGTGTGTGTGTGTGTGTGTGTGTGTGTGTGTGTGTGTGTGTGTGTGTGTGTGTGGCGCCGTCCTGTAAGTGGAATTGTTAAGTGCTTTTTCCTTGCACATTGTACATTGCCTGCCTTTTTTTAGCTCGCCTGTTCGAAGAACAGAGAGCTATAGAGATACCCCCGGCGTCGGCGTCGGCGTCAGCGTGAAAATGTTGAAGTTTTGGGTGCAAGTTATTTAGAAGCTTGCCATTCATTTAATATGTGTACTCGGATGCTGATATTTGGCATGGAGGTTCCTTTGGGGTATATTATTGGTGTAGTGAAGTTGAAATTAACATGATTAAAAAATTTTTTTTTTTTTTATTTCAACCTAAGATGGTGTCAAAGCCACCCAATGCTCGCCTGTTTATTCCAAAGATCGTAAAGCGGAGCAAGATAGCGAAACGGTGAAGTATCCAATGGAAGCCCTCGGCGGCCATTTTTGCAAGCAGAGCGAGCTTGCACTCGTCAACAACCCGGAGGCTGTTCACAACACTGGTAAAATGAAAGACAATTATTGTCTCTGTTAAGAAGTCTCCAGGCGTCAATATTCTGTTATCTTGAAGCAAATATCCCATCATAATTTATGTTTTCAACTTTACCTCACAAGAAATTTATTACCACCAGAATGGCTTGTGAACACGAGTAATAATAATTTTAATTTTGTTTCTGGTGTTCTTAATTTCTTGCCTGGGGCAGGGTACATTAAGATGCATTCTAATGAATTTGCACTTTTTTTTTTAAGTCAAAGCTTACTGCATATTTCAGTTATGACTATCATCATGTTTTTGTATAGTACAGTCCATAAATCCATAAACATGGATTCCACTCCACCAGAATCCCTTTAACCCCCTTTTGAGCTTCATATACATGTACTAATATATCCAGTGTAAATGCTTGGAAGGAGTGATTCATGTCTCATAATGCTTGCTAGGATAAGTTCTTTCATACTCTGTGATCTGCATGATTTGAACTACAACCTACATTTATCTATATTTGATCTGCATGCAAATGTATGGGTACTACAGTTCTTGTTTAATGAAGATCACTAATCTGATTTAATAATAGTTTCATGATATTGCCATGTAATATCATATATTGCAGACCTTTATAGAATCCAATGTTCATTCAAGCACATGGCTCTGTAGCAAAACGAAGGAAAACAAACAGATCATTCATTTCTGCTGTCGTGATGCATTACATGCAAGTACATTGTTGGGATAGGATTTAAAATTGTACAAGACATTTAAATGTATATGAACACTGGAATGTTTAAATACATGGACACCTGTGCATCTAATATTTTGATCTAATACCGACTTAATGTAGTGCAAATAATTGAAAATAATTTATCTTTTCATTAATTGTCAGGAGATGATTCAATGTTCAGCATGGGTACTGTAAGTTTCATTTCCACCTGTAAAATGTGTGAAAAATCATTGCAGGCAAACGTTTTAAAAGTACATATGCCAATGAAGCATAACTTTTCTTTTCTTTTTTCTTGTGAAGTAAATCCATATGCATGAATGAAGACACTGGAAAATGCAGACTTGTAAAGGAAAAGAAAGAAATACTGTACTTGGAATACAAAGGCATTTATAAAGTTATGAAGTTTAAGTAGAAATTCTTCCATATTTACGTGTACAGCAATCATTTTGATATTGCAGCAGGTTATTGCATATTGAATGTTTGCTGTTTGCATTGTGTGTGCGTGTAATGGTGTATGGCACTGGGTCTGCTGAACAGAAGGTCATACTTTGAAGCAAAGTAGAACAAAACTATTGTTCAATTTGCGAGTCAATGGCAGAAAGCTATTACCCAGTTTCCACCTCGGTTGACTGCCAGGTGCAAAACTCTTACAACATTATATTTATGTTCATAAATTTGACATACCGTATATGTAAATGTGCCATTTAAAACCGCAAATGACATCTGAATAGCACTTAGAATCATGCGCTTTACAATAAATAATACATATACATTTAACCATTTTTACCACGGCTGAATGCATTGGCGTAATTTGCATAAAAAGGAGGCAAAAGATGTGTAAGCAAAAAAAAAAAATAGATGGGGGGGGGAAACTCGGAGGTGAGAAGCAAGAAAAAAAAGGTCTTCACCAACCATTGATGGGGTATTTGGGAGAACATTCAATACCCATTAAAATGTGTGTGTGTGGGGGGGGGGGGGGGCAATTAAAATTGACCCTTGCCTCCGCTCCACGGATTTCTCCCCATGTCTAAATAGTTACTTTGAAGGATTGGAAGGTGATATTTTTTGGAAGGTGATATTTATCATACAGATTATGTTTCATGACTTCTTTTGTTGATAAATATATATATATATATATATATATATATATATATATATATATATATATATATATATATATATATATATATATATATATATATATATATATATATATATATATATATATATATATGTATATGTATATGTATATATATATATATATGTATATATATATATATATATATATATATATATATATATATATATATATATATATATATATATATATATATATATATATATATATAATGCCTGGTGTTGGCGCAGTGGTGAGGGCAGCGGCTTGGGATACAAAAGGTCCTGAGTTCAAGCCCCGTTGGGCCACTGAATTAATACACCAGGGGGTTGACTCAGCCTGTCATCCTTCCGAGGTCGACAAAATGAGTACCAGTATACTGGGCCGGCGTATACCCCGGTTAAAATAGGTGTACCAGATCCCTGTGTCGCAAGAGGCGACCAGGGTTGCGTCAGGAAGGGCATCCGGTGTAAAACATGTGCCAAATCGCTCTGCGGATCATACGGATGATCCGCTGTGGCGACCCCTAACGGGAGCAGCCGAAAGAAGAAGATATATATATATATATATATATATATATATGTATATATATATATATGTATATATATGTATATATATATATATGTATATATATATATATATGTATATATATACATATATATATACATATATATATATAGATATATATATATATATATATATATATATATATATATATATATATATATATATATATATATATATATATATATATATATATATATATATATATGTGGTATAGCCTGCGGGCCTGCGGGGCAGGGCATGGTGGTGGGGGAGTGGTCGTCGTGAGCATCGTGTCTGCCAGGGATATAAGGAGTGCGCGCCGCCTGAGGCGTCGTATTGGATGCCGTTGTCGCCACAGCTTGTGTGTGTACTGAGCGCGTAATAAAGGAGAGCTGTGGGCAAAGTACGCCCGCGCTCCCGCTCTTGCAACAAAGCCGGGCTCGACTGTTCCCCCGCTCGTGTCTGCCTGCTAAGCGTCCCTACCACGACACTACAGTTGGCTGACGAGGATCTTCGGATCGGCGTGTGCAGGGTGGTGGCTGGGTTCGGAGTGGCAGCGAGTAACTCAGCGCACCTCGCGCGGTTCGAGGTTCCGGAGGAGTACGCATCGCGAAGAGCGTGTCGCAGGTTCGCTCGCCGCGCGCACAGGCTCCGGAGCCAGGAGGCTCGCCAGCGCGGCCAGCTCAGGCATGACAGGAAGTCGGGGCACGGCGCGCGGACGCGTGCCCGCCTTCGTCGGAGTTGACTTCGGCCACGTCGAGTGGGCAACGGCCGCGCTCAGTGTTCGTTTTATTGAGGCACGACAAATCGGGGGGATGATTTCTGCAAGGCCACGGGTAAAGAACGAGGACACGCACTTCGGCACGGGCGCGGCGTTGGACGTCGCGCAGGCTCTGAGGAATGTCCGGGGTCTCGATGGTCGGTGCGCAGCAGATGATCCGGAGGTCAGCGCGATGTGCCAGGCGCGCACGGCCGCGCGCACGGTCTGCGGCGCGGGTCGTGGGCGAGCGTTGCAATGCGGTCTGAGCACTCGAGGACGTCTCGGACGGCGGTCTGAGCACTCGAGGACGTCTACGGTGTGTGTGCCGAGAGTCATCGCCCATCATTACAGTCATAGATGGTGGTGTGCGAAGCGGTCCTTCCGTCCCGGGTCAAGACCTACTGCCGGCATGGTGTTTGGTGCATGGCGTGCACGGTAACGCCCCGGGTCGAGTTTTGCAGCCTGGGCACGGAGATTCCAGCGACCCGGAGCAGGAGATGCTGCTGGTGTTAGACCTGCTTCCAATTGGTCCGGAGGTGACAAGATCAGTGGCAGGGGAGGTTGAGGTGACCGGGGCACTGATGCTGCCCATGTTGAGCCTGGTTTCAGTTGGTCCGATAGTGACAGGGCCGATGCCAGGGGAGGTCGGAGTGAGCGGGACACTGATCGGGTGTCGAGTTGAGTCCACTCGTGCTGCCCTCGCATCGCGTGCGTACACCGGCGAAGCGATTGCGCCGCTTGCGGCGCCCGACGTCTCGGTGCTCTACCGGGGTCGAAGCGCCCTACTCACGGTGTTTGTGGTGCGAGGGGAGGGGCCCGTCCTTTTGGGTCGGGACTGGCTGGCGCACCTCGGTCTGGATCTCCAGTTCGTACCTCCAGGTGTGCCGGTGCTCTCTTCGATGCTTTCGTCAAGACCCGAGGGCGAGGTTCTGGCGGCGGGAGCCGCATCGATGCAACGGGAGCGGCCGTTCGTTGCTGCCTGCAACGGTGATGTGCGGTTCAGGAGCAGCGGGAGCCGTGCCAGCTCTCGCGATGAGTTCTCGCGCTTCGGCGGCGTTCATGAGGCAATGTGCGCCTGTGTTGTTCGGGCAGCTTCAACGCCGAGTTGCGGCGAGCCCGTCGCGTTCAAGGAAGTCACGGGTCACGACATCGAGTCAACAACCAAGAGACGGACTCGTGATGTGGGTTATGGGTTGCTGTTCATTGCATATTTGTTTTTCCTTGCTCTAGTGATGCGGTTTAACGTTGTTGAAATAAATGCCAACAGTTCCTGTGTGAGAGTGGGTTTGGCGGAGATCAATCGATGGGTTTTGCAGTATGGTCAATGTGATGTGGAGGCTTTGGGAGCGGTGGTGGCAAATAAAGAGGTTTTATTAGCCTCCAGTTGCCCCAGGCCACGGGTAGTTGCTTCGTCATGTGCAGGGATTTTGTCGAAAGAACGCGCTGTACGGAAAAATGAGTTTGCAATGGTTCAAATGATGTTCTTATTGATTTATGACGAGCCTTTGGTTAAAGTGTGGTTTGAATGGAGTTGCTACCGTCTAACTGCCATGTGGGTCTCGGAGATCGACTCGGGGCCAGGGCTGATGCGCTGTTTAGCGTTACCCCCACATCTGGTTTCGGCAAGGTCAGACGTGCCTGGCGCCTGGGGCGCAGCTCTCTGTTTTCGCTCAAGGCCGTTTGGACATGCGTTGGCATCTCAACTGATTGTGGTGCGTGGGTTGTTGGGGAGCATTGGTTGCATCCAGCCAACGGCGCTGTTCAGCGCCCCCACCCAAGGTCAATCGGGTCTGGCGCTGGCGCCACGGCTCCCAGACAGCGGGCTCCCGGCCTCGGATTGTTTATCTGCTTCAGGTCTGCCTGGGAGAAATGTGCCGCCTTGTGGGCCGGAGGCGTTTGATGGTGCCGGGGGAGGTTTGCTCGGGAGGTCGCCGCGACCTCGCCAAAGGCCATGTAAGCATGAGCCGCCTGGGGGCGCTTTTGCTGCGTAGTGCTGCTGTTCTTCTCGCCTTGCTGCTTCATATCGGTAACGCGGTCAGAGTTTGGTAGGTGCTTTGTGCAACTCAGTCTTCGGGACCTGGCCGTTGCAGCTTCACTCGCTCGCATCCACACGTTATATGATGTGATGTGCTTTTATACTTTGCTGTTTTCTTTCTTGTACCTTGTCTGCTTTGATACCGTGGTATTTCGTGCTGCTTATGCTTATTATGATGGTGATCATTTAATAATCATGATTTTAGGAGGGAGGAGTGTGGTATAGCCTGCGGGCCTGCGGGGCAGGGCATGGTGGTGGGGGAGTGGTCGTCGTGAGCATCGTGTCTGCCAGGGATAGAAGGAGTGCGCGTCGCCTGAGGCATCGTAGTGGATGCCGTTGTCGCCACGGCTTGTGTGTGTACTGAGTGCGTAATAAAGGAGAGCTCTGGGCAAAGTACGCCCGCGCTCCCGCTCTTGCAACAAAGCCGGGCTCGACTGTTCCCCCGCTCGTGTCTGCCTGCTAAGCGTCCCTACCACGACACTACAATATGTGTCTGGGCTTTGATTTTTATCATTTCCTCTCTCAATTTACCTTTTCTTTTTTTAGCTGTTAGCTTCTCTTCTCTATTTCTCCATCCTAATTTCTCTCTTTCTCTCCCTTTCTTCTATCTCATCTCTTCTTATTTTGTGTAATTTCACTTGTGATAAAAAAACTGTCTTGTACGTGGCTAATGTATCATCGCCTTACTCCTTTCCACCCCTCTCCTGCCTCCTACTCCGCGATCGATACAGCGGTCGAACTACAACCAAGAAAGCAGCTCGCTTGCTTGTTAAAATGGCCGCCGTTCTGCTCCGTTGCGTACTTCACCGAATCGAACGCGGTTGCGCATGAACGCGGTTGCGCATCTTGCTCCGCTTTACGATCGTTGGTTTATATTAGATGCTTGCCGTTCATTTAATATGTGTACTAGTTTACTGATTACAATATACAAATACATATATTGCTTTAAAATTATTTGGATCAGACTTCACTGCAATGCGTCATAAAAAATATTATTAGACTAGTCTTTTAAAAACGATAAATGTATAAACAGGCGAGCATTGGGTGGCTTTGACACCAACTCTCTGGTTCATGATAATTCTACTCTGTGTGCTCCCCTCCCTGATTATTATTGTAAAATAACCCCCTCCCCCCCCCCCGTGTTAAATGTACGAGCTCGTTTTCTGTACTTTCCTCCATTGGCCCAGCATGGTGCGTGTTGCGAATTGGTAGGGCCGTTTGTGCCGTGGATTGTTCATTTGGTCCAGCGCAGCTCTGGTAACTCCGCTCGGTTACGCCGGATCCGAGTCGGTACCTGCGACTCGGTTCGGACAGTCTGCTGAGGGTGTCGTTTTCCCCGGTAGTTGGACGACATGGCTACTTTGGAATATTGAAATTAGGCAATTAACCCTCCCTCACGCCGTCGAAATATTGGCGATCACGGTCCACTAAGGTACGGTCCGTGACTTTCGGACTTATCCGAGAGTCACGACCTAAATTCCGGGTGTTCGGTGGAAGACTCCACTGCTCCACCTAGTGGTCGTTTATTGCCACCGACCCCCCCCCCCGGCCTACAACAGAAGAACAAATGCCTGTCAAAGGGTGGAGGAGTTCCTTGTGAGCCAACAGACATCCATATATAGTGCCCAACAGACATCCATATATTTTTCAGGAGGTTGGTGGCATGATTTGCACTCCGGCCACTGTAACGCCATTCACTCCGAAAATCATAAAAAAAAATTTCAAACCAACTCCGTGCGAGTACCCACGTAGCTGCCCTCCGCAGGGAAGCTCACCAGATGATGGGATTGGGGCAAAACCTTTGGAACCCCCCACTCTTTGATGAGAGGAGGGAAACCACGGGGTAATCTTCCTGGGTCAGATTGCGGTAGTGTGCAGCAGGGTGGTGCTGAGGTGTGATCCACCAGACGGCGGTCTCCTTGGGTTAGTCTGAAGCGGTCCCTTCGGGTGGGTGCCTGGAATGTCCTACACCTAAAAGAGGATGATTACCTGTCTCTGTTATTATCTGAGCTCAAGCGTTTGAACATCGGTATTGCATCACTCTCTGAGGTTCGGAGACCGGATTGCAGCGAGATCATGGCGGGTGGTTACACCTACTATTGGTCTGGTCGCTCTGATGGTTACCATGCCCAAGGAGTTGCTGTGGCCGTATCCAATAAGATTACTCCAATGATAATTGATGTAACACCGCTCAACGAGCGTATAATGAGACTAAGGATTCGTTACTCCTTGGGTGTCGTTTCCCTGGTCTCTGTCTATGCTCCGACTGAGGCGAGTGATCTCACCGTGAAGGACGCATTCTACACCACGCTCGAGTTTGTGGTTCATCAGTAACCCAGGCGAGATGCTCTTTTAGTCTTGAGGGATTTCAATGCATCAACTGTAACTGATAGGGATGCTTATGAGTCATGTGTTGTTCCCCATAGTTCCTTGACTTTGCAAGAAGTCGTGGACTTAGGGTGACTGGTTTATGCTTTCAGTATCCACAAGCTCATCGCTGGACTTGGTATTCCAATGCTGGCGGTGCAGCAAAGGACATTGACCACGTGCTCATTGATGGTTGCTGGAGGGTGATCCAGAACTGCAGGGTCTACCAGACTGCTCAGTTCCTCAATACCGACCACAGGCTTGTGGTAGCAATTCTGAAGAGTCAGCTTAAATCCAGGAGAATGGTACCATCCCAGCCTCGGCTGGATGTTGGCAAACTCAAGGATGAGAGATTAGCTGAGCAGTTTGCGAACAGGCTGAGTGAAGATTTGGTGGTGGGGGGTGGGGGGCGGGGGTCTGTGTGCTTTGGAGAATCTTGAGTAGTTGTGAAGTATCTTCAAGATTACCATCCTTGATGTTGTCGGTGGATGTCTTGGAAATTACCTTCGGGCGAAGAAGAATTTTGTCTCTCAAGGGACACTGGATAGCATTGGTTAAAGTCACAGGGACAGGCTTAATGGCAGAGCTGAGCTTTTCATGGAGTTGAGGAGTAAAACTGTACGTGTGCTGAGGGTGGACAAGGAGGACTATGTGCGAGGAATCTGTGAAGGGGGTAGAGCATCACCTGTGGTCAAGTGATTTTCAGCCTGCTTGCAGTGGACTTCTCGCATTGCGTTCGTCCAAGCCCGTTCCTCGGTGTACTGCAGTTAGAGCGGAGGTTGGTGGGCTCTTGACAGAGGAGTCCGAAGTGATGGTCCGCTGGGCTGCTTGCTTTGAGCGGCTGTACCAGGCTGATCCACCAGCTGTTGAGTTGGATATTAGGGGTGTTACTATCCTCTTGCTGACCCGACAATCAACTGTGGTCCACCTTCGTTTGTGTGAACCAGTTGAAATGGGGGTAAAGCTGCTGGGATCTGTGGCATCTGTGCTGAACTTCTCAAGGCTGGTGGAAATGCTGTACTCGTGTCGTTGCATGCAGTTTTGTGCTCTGCCTGGAACACAGGCATCATCCCAACTGACTGGAAGAGGAGTCTTGTTGTCGCTCTCTGGAAAGGGAAGGGTGATCGCCAGGACTGCAAATACTACCAAGGGGTGAAGGTGCTGTCAGTGCTGGGCAAGGTCTTTGCTCGAATAATTCTTGATAGGGTTCGCCACCATCTGCTTGAGCATCAGTGCTCAGAGCACTCAGGCTTCACACCAAAGAGGTCAACGATTCATCGCATCTTATTACCCTTCGGATACCCTTCGGATCTTATTACCCTTCGGATACCCTTCGGATCTTATTACCCTTCGGATACCCTTCGGATCCTCACTGAACGTAGATGAGAGTTGAGACAGGGTCTGCTTGCAGCCGATGTTGATCTCTGTAAAGTTTTCTATTTGGTGAATTGTGATGCCCTCTGGAGGATTCTTGGTCTTTGTGGGGTGCCACCAAAACTGATCGATCTGATGTCTGAAATCAATTCTGGTACTGAGAGTGCTGTGAGTTGTGGTGGTAACATCTCTGACATTTCCAGTTGTTACTGGAGTTCATCAGGGGTGTTTTCTGGCCCTCACACTTTTTAGCACTTGTATGGACTGGATTCTGGGGAAGATATCGGAGAGATCAAGCTGCAGTGCATGCAGTTTGGGAATGACCAGATCTCTGGCCTTGATTTCGCAGATGATGCAGCTATCTTTGCGGAGACTCTGGATATCCTTTTGGGGGCCCTCGAGGTGCTGAATGAAGAGTCTGAGCCACTGGGATTATGGGTTTCCTGAGTCAAAACTAAGATCCAGGCTTTCAATGACATCTTGGATGCTACTATCCTGCCTGTACCTGTTTGTGGTGAGGATGTTGAGGTCATGGAGAGATTCACTGACCTTGGCAGTGATATTCATGTCTCTGCTGGCCATGAGTCAGAGGACAATATATGTCTGGGCTGGGGAGTCATGGATTCATTGGATCATGGGGTTTGGGGATGTCGGTACCTGTGCAGGAGGACGAAAGTCCGAGTCTTCAGGTCCTTGGTGCTTCCAGTGTTGCTCTACGGGTGTGAGACTTGGAATCTGACCAGGGATCTGAGACGGAGACTTAATTCCTTTGGTACCAGGTGTCTTCGGAGAATCCTCGGCTATCGCTGGTCGGACTTTGTGTCCACTGAGCGGTTGCTGAGAGAGACTCCAATGAGATTTGTTACCTGCATCGTCCGTGAGCGTCAGCTGCGGCTGTATGCACATGTGGCCCGTTTTCCTGATGTTGATCCTGCTCACCAGATTCTCTCGGTGAGGGAGCCTCGTGAGTGGAGGAGGCCAATGGGCCAACCATGTGCCTCGTGGTTGCAACAGGTTGATCAGAATCTCAAGGAGATGGGGATGGCCAGGCGGAGGCCCCTGGGGTACCGGCGGAATGTGGACTCAGCGACGCACTGCTCTGGTACATGCTCCCATACCTGACCTGATTACAGTATATAAACGACACACAAAATACACCACAGAAAAGAAGTCCGGCGAGATTTTGCAATCTCTGATTGCTCTTTTTCTTATTTGTTTTTGTGAATCTCGGTTATTACTTCCGAAATCTAAAGATTTCATAAGTATATTGATGACTTCCGTCCTCTGTTTGTTTGTGTGTTTGTTTGTAGGCACGATAACTCAAGAACGGAAGAAGCTACCAATGTCAAATTACACCACGTGATTCAGGAGGTTGATGGCTAGTGCTGATTAGATTTTGGTCAAAATCAGTCAAAGGTCAAGGTCACAGTGAGGTCAAATATTCGATTTTTGATGGTTTGGTACAGAAATCATCGTAGAAACTTCTGGTTTGCGTCGCTACCTTCTCGAGAGACAGCTTTTATTAGACAAGGTCAGAGGTCAAGTTGACGATTTCGTAAGTACCAGTCAATGACTGCTTGTTTGTGTATTTTTTTATTTTGAATAAGGCTCATTTGGCTGTGCCTGGGTGGCTTTAAGGGTTGCAAAATAACAGCTGAAATCTGAATCTTATCCAGGTTCCTCCTGACGACTTCATCTTTCCTTTTTGCTTGTTCGGATTCATTCTGATGACTCCAATGCGGAGCTGTATCAATTTGGTCTTCCATTTGATTTGAATTGAATTAATTTTGATCCCATTCTGAATTCAATCTGTACTAATAAAAGGGTGTGTGTGTGTGTGTGTGTGTGTGTGTGTGTGTGTGTGTGTGTGTGTGTGTGTGTGTGTGTGTGTGTGTGTGTGTGTGTGTGTGTGTGTGTGTGTGTGTGTGTGTGTGTGTGTGTGTGTGTGTTAGTCTGCTATCTCCACATGTGAGTGGGTTTCAGGAGGTGAAATAGAGAGCGGCCAGGTCTCAAAGTGTGTGGTGTGTGTGTTTGTGTCATTGATTGGTATCTACATATGTGGGTTTCAGAATGTGAAATGGAGTCCTCCCAGGGTGGGCTCAAAGTATCCACCTTCATTTCAGTAAGGGGTCCATATTCACAGACCAAGCTGTGAAGTTTTCTGTTCTCAAAGTTTTGTGTCAAGGGCTCTCGTCAGGATCGTCAATGAGCCAAGGACGGCTGCCAACTGTAGTCGGTTTATCGTAATATATCCCAGGGATGGTTTTTAATATCTCTGTGAGGTTCTTCATCATTCCCATGAGGTTCTTCATCATCACTGGTACAACTTTGACATTCTTCAGCTTCCAGGATCTTTTCACTTCATGCTTGAGGTCTTGGTAATTTGGTCATTTTCTTGATTCCTGCAGCCATCCATCCATTGGGACCATACTCTGTGCAGAGCGTTGGTGCTGCCTCAGCAGTCTCCTTGGCTATTGGGCAGGACAGGTCTGCACTCATTTTGCCGACCTCAGAAGGATGACGGGCAGTGTCAACCCCACCTGGTATTAATTCAACAGCCAAGGGGGATTTGAACTCGGGATCCTCGGATCGCAAGCCCACCACCCTAACCATTAAGCCAACACCAGGCATATTTCTGCATCTTTAGTCCAAAATGACCGGTATCAACACCTCAATCAGCAATGCTTTCTTCTCTTTGTTTGCACCAAAGTGTGATATCTGGTCACAACGCTCTGTTTTCGATGTTCACGCCCGATGGGATCGTAAGATCATACGTGAGCGAAACTTCAATGTTTTCAATGATTGATTTTGGTTCATTTTTCCCACAATTTTCTGGAACTGGAATATCAACGTTTTTTTTGAAGATGTGCCAGCAGGTTACTTCACAAACTCTGTTGTGCCATTGTGTGTACAGCTGTTCTGACTTTATTTTTTTTTTGTGTTCGGTCATTAATCGTCACATATTCTCTTTGCTAACCCCACCTCCACCCCTCACCTGTCTTTTTTTTTCCTTCTTTCCCCCAAACTTTTCTCTGCGTAGGCTTAGTCGGCCAATGATCGTTTCGTAAGGTGGAAAACAAAGGTGTAACTGTTGACTTGAAAATGTACTGTACCTGTATTTAATTTGATTTGTAATATAGTTATTTCATTCGACTTTGTGTTTAATGCAGCATGTGAGTAACGAGTTGGTGGCAATTTGACATCTCACCCTGAGCGGCATTTTTCCTCGACACCACTGGTTTGAGTGGAGGGAGTGGGGAGGCAGCATACCAGGGCGATAAAACGCGCTCAAACAGCAGTTTCCTTTCTAACCCCATGTTCTACACAAAACTCGGCGTCGCATTTAAAAATCAAAACTAATGCTATCTATGTGGTAATGGCCTGCTTGCATGCTGTACCCCCCACCCACGCACTCCTCCAACCTCCTCGTGGTGCATGCTAAACGTGCACGCGCACCGGCCATTTACTCAACCTTTCACTCGCACACATGCACGGATTTCCCCACACCCACACATGCACGGATTTCCCCACACCCACACATGCACGGATTTCCCCACACCCACACATGCACGGATTTCCCCACACCCACACATGCACGGATTTCCCCACACCCACACTGCACGGTGGCACGTCCCGCGTGACTTCGATGCCGCAGCACATGGTTCGCTAGACGGCCGCATAACCTCCTCCACAGCGCCGTGCACCATGGGCCCGAGTTGGATTTCAGGTCGTGCGTCCGTCAAACCCGTGCACCACACCCACGTAACCAAGTATAGGCACACACACACGCACACAGTCATTTGTTCCCATTTCAATCACATCCATGTGTGCTGTCTATGTACCTCTTCACTTGCAGAAACTACTGACTATTAACAGTTGGTGGAACTACAATATATTATGTTATTACAGGAACTATATTAATAGAAATTGGTGGAACTATTATAGTATATTTATGTAAATATTTTGTAATGTAAGCATGGGACCCAGGATATCCCTTGCTCAGATTGGCATTGGTGATGGTGGGGTAAGTGCAGTTATTGTTGAGGGTGTGTTGAAGGAGGAGAAAGTAAGCGGAAGCATTGGTGTGGGTGGGGCGAGGAACTGCCATGACCACAGTGCAACCAACGATCTAGCGTGATCACGGAAGTCAGTTTGTCTGCTGGTAACCTACTGGGTCACGCTCTTTAATGAGCGGGTGTCTGGCACTCTTCAGCCCCTCGTTCCAGAGCCAGAGGCGGTGTAAATGTGGCAGCGAGGCTCGCCTACCTGGTCATACCTACTGTGGAGGGTGATGTAAAAGAGCCTGTACTGTATTATGTTCCATATGTGATTGTTATCTCCATTTATTCCATTCATTATCAGATTGTTGGTGTTGTTCTATGGTCTTCGTATCCTATCAAAGCTCCCCTCCATGACGAGTGTACCCACGAGGTAATAAAAATCTCAGCAAGAATAATAGTGTTCCAGGAATACTGGCTTGGAAACCTTAAGATATCTCAGTTTTGTATTTACATTTACAGGTCTCTAACATTTCTGTATTTCACACCTCCACGGATTTCCTCCATGGGGATCATCCTGCCATGATTCCATCCACTTGGCCAGAGAGCAGTGTTTTCCAAAGGGTGTTGATGAAAATTATTTCCACGAGTAGATTACCCGCCCCATGGATAGGTGGTGGTGGTGGTGGTGGTGGTGGTCTGTTCTGTGGTTGGCACGTGATAGCGGTGGACCAATCATGTTCGGTGATGTACCCCAGGCTACACAGCTCATACTCTTTGGCCTCTGCTTCACTTTTTAAACCCCCCTAATTTTTTCTCATTCGCTCGTGATCTCTATCGAGTGTAGCCTGTGGCTGCTGGTTTCATCTGGTTGGGACGCGGCTATGCCGCTGATGCAGTGCCCCCCTTAACAGTACACTGGTACTCATTTTGCCTACCTCGGAAGGATGACAGGCTGAGTCAACCTCCTGGGGTATTAATTCAGTGGCCCAACGGGGCTTGAACTCGGGACCCTCGGATCCCAAGCCGCCACCTTAACCACTGCGCCAACACCAGGCTTCATTCGCTCGTGATAGCAAGCTCGAAAGTATGGCGATCCAGAGTCATGAATACCAAGTACAATGTAGCTGTTTCATGAACAGGAGATGAACACTGAGCTCCATTATAGTACAGATAAGAAATGATACAATGACACCATCATTCAGCTGAGTAAAGTGAGAAGTATGTTTATTCGGCTTTGTAGAAGCGACGTTAACGCTCAATGAAGCAAATGAGATTCGGTTGAAAGTAAACATTGAGGCTGGAGTAATCGGGTCAGGCCAACGTGAGACGTACGCATGCATCAACAAGGTCTGAGGCTAGTAGAGAAGATCATGGCATTCTTCTTTTTATGCAGGGACATGGCTGTGGGTAGCATCATTGAGTGGAGTGCAGCTGTACTGCTGATGCAGTGCCCTCTGTAGGTTAGAGCACGAACTTGTAATTTGGTTCAGGTGCCGGTGATGGCTCACACAACACCGTGGGATCTTTAACGTCCACCAACTGATGCCGGCAGACGGGATTCCCGTTCAACGCACACCCGGGGGTGTGATCAATTGCCATGATTGAAGCTGGAATCGTTATAGGGGGTATCTCTAGTATTTCCACAAATTACGTGCAAATATTTCGCTTCAAAAAAATAAACAAATCAAGTGATCCGAACAAAAACACACCTGTGTTCGACATGTTTAACACTTCCCACCTCTCTGATAAATTGCAGACGTCAAAACGTGAATATAAAATACAATAATTAGCTAAAAGCAAATTCCGGTAACCGTCACATGAGCATATATTTGCAAATTATTTAGTCAAAGTGCAAGTCTCGTTTGAGTATAATAAAGAAAAGGTACAAGTCAAATCAACTGTTAAAAACAATCATCCTTCGATTCTCCTCTCAAATTTCCTTTTCGAACCCATTTTTCTCTCCACTTGGTTCCACAAAAAAGACACACGAATCATTTGGATCCATTGGTTCATCGGTGATCATGTTTTCCTCCTCGGGTGTTTCCGCATCACTTGACAAGCAGTTTCGGATACTTTTCTTGAAGTTCCTTCTGATAAGACAAAGAATGAGAATTTTTTTTTTAAAAGTATCGATTTCCACTTGTTATCAAACTCTAATAATTGGCTTCATCATATCTGCACTCTCAATCCAATTACAATGCAAATGAAAAATGAACAACATTGATGACCGGTTGATACGTTTAAAGAATTTCAATCGATACCTCGACAGTTTCACCCACCGTGTCAAAGGGAACGGGTAAAGTTTTTATTCTCATTAGAAAAAGTTAATTTTTTTTTTTTCATCCGAGATCTTTCAACCTCTGGTAACCTCCAACGGAGGTTTTCAGAAGGTTCTGCGAAAGAGACATGAGGTCGAAGAAAAGCCAATTTTTGGTGTCGTTTAAAAAAAAAAAAATAATACAACTGGATATAATCAATTAATCATGATAGAAGAATTAAGAGCTGGTCATGTCGGTGAAGGTTCGCGTCGATCTGCATCAGCGGACACATGGAATCAACAGAATGTTCAGTGAGGTATGCTAATCATCACGGGAAGCAAGAAGCTGTTAGGGTTTCAGGTGTGAACCCCTCGTCAGAGCAAAAGAGCCCATTATATTTAAAATTCCTTTAGATAAAGCCTTTGGAAGACCTTAATAATGATGGTGGCCTGTACTCCTGACCGATATGATCAGGTTAAAAACCTGAAATTATCCCGAATGGATTGCCACTCCATTGCAAGAATGAAGGGGATTGAGGCAGGAATTTGTAACTTACCAACCTTCGTGGAAGACACCTGGGATTTTAAAACCTGCCAATGAGCAATGCTGGCAGACGGGCTGGCAGAAACAGCCTAACGTCCTTCCGAGTTTATAGCCGAGTCGGGATTCAAACCCTGGCGACACAGCTCAGAGGAGAGTGTGATAGCTATCTTACCAGCACTTGTGATTAGTGAGAAAAAAAAACATCCTTACTAATTTTACAATGATAAATTAAAGTGGATATTTTTGGGACGATGCTCGTATTTTGTTCTGAGAACTTTTTTGAACACCCCTCGCATGTTCGAAAGGCAAGACGTACCTGGTAAGGCAAGTCTTTATTTTCAGTATTGCCGATCCAATGCTGAAAACAATGACCATGATGGAAAATAAAAAAATGATCGGCATTAAGACTTCGAGGAGATAAAGAGCATTTTCCGTATCTGTGGGAGAGGATGAAAACAAAACAAAAACAACAAGACGTGAATGGCGATGAAGTATCAAGTGTTATTCTTAATCTTTCATGTGCAGCACATTTCTAAAACTAGGAAATTCCGTGTATGTGTGGATGTATCAAATCATTTGCTGGATGTGCAGCTGTGCCACTGATGCAGTGCCCCCAAGCTTGCATCAGGTGCTTGAATGTTTCTGGTGTTGATTGGTCGGTCTGACTCCATCCAACCAGGACGCAAATATGACGTCGAGTCATTCGGTGATAATTACTGATTATTCGAACAAAACATACAAGTACCTGGGTGCCTTGAGCAGGGAGATTATATTTATTTATTTATTTATACACAGGGTGCTCCAAAAAGACCCGGCCAACTTTGTTTGTTATACTTAGAACTACAAATTATACGATACCCATTGGTTTAGATGATACAGAACCTCAAAAAGTTTTTTGCTCGCCATCAATGCACTTCATTGTGAGCTCTGTTTGTTGTGTAGAAGACATGAAGACGGGACACGAGTTATTGCCATGTTCAGCTCAGCATGTTTGCGACCATCGGTGCGCACGTAGCTGATCCGAGAACGAAGATCCTGTGGGTTTGGTGTTGTAGACATCTTTGACAAACACCCACAGAAAATGAAATAAAATAAAATAAATCAAGGAGGGGGTTATATCTGGTAATCGTGGGGGCTCGGTGGTTGGTCTTTCTCAGCCAATCCAGTGACCTGGATTTTTTTTTAAATTCAGGATGACTTGAATGATTCAGGCCCAATGAGGGGGAGCGCCGTCCTGTTGAAAAATAATATCGGGTTGCAGGTCTTCAATTTGTGGGAAGGTGAATCCGTCCAACATGTTCATGTAAATTGTTGAGGTCACTGTTGCCTCCACAGAAAAAAAAGACCCACCGAGCAGTCATGGAGAAGGCCACAACACACATTGACCTGTGGACTGTCACGTATGTGTTCAATGACCATCCATCCATTGGGACCAACTCTGTACATGGTGTCAGTGCTGTCAACGCAGTCTCCTCGGCTATTGGGCACAATCCTGGACAGATTTTTTTTTTTTTTTTTTTTTTTTTTTGTATACCTTGGTCGAGGCTCGTATGAGAGCTAACACACAACTCACAGCAAGGAGGCATGAGACAAGAGGGGCGGGAGTGGAAGGGACAAAACAGTGGGGAACAGACACAGGTGAACTGTGGAAGGGAGAGGGATGGGGATGGGACGGGGAACATGGCGAGGGGAAGATGGACATTAAAGGGACTTTCAGGAAGGAAAGCAGGAGAATTGAAGGAAGTGGGCTTGGGTGGATTATCGGGGGTAGAAAAGATCGAGGATTTGGATGGGGGAAGATAAGAGGTGGTGGTGAACAGCTGTTTTGAAAGCCTGGAGGGAAGAATGGGAAAGAATAGAGTGAGGAAGTTTATTCCAAAGGCGGGAAAAAAGAGGAATGAAAGAGTGAAGATGAGCAGTGATTCGTGATTTTGGTAGTTTTACCAGAAGGGGGTTGTTGGCGGACCTTGAGCGCCCTGTGGAAATGTGGTTGGGACAAATCGCAGAGAGAGCAGGGGGGCAAGGCTGGAGAGGAGTCGGTAGAAGACAGAAAGACCACCGACCAACCTGCGGTGATTGAGTGAGAGGCCCAAAGACTCAGCTTCATTGCGGGAGATGCCAATGATCTTAAAAGCCCTGGTTTCGACAGCGTGAAGTCGAGAAAGGTGGGAGGCAGGAGCACCAGCCCAGAGGGGAGAGCAGTACTCCATCAGGCTACGGACAAAAGCTTTGTAAGTGGTCAGGAGCTCAAGAGGGCCGAGGAAGGACTTTGCACGACGGAGGATTCCCAGTCGGCGACTGGCTTTTGAGGCAAGGTTGGAAATGTGACTTTCCCAGGAAAGGTCATGGCAGATAGTGAGACCCAGAAGCTTGAAAGAAAAGACTTCTTCCAGAGGATTGTTGAGAAAGTGGATGGGGGGTTTTGTAAACGGTCCTTTCGAAGAGACATAGTGAGAGTGTGAGATTTGTCTGGATTGAAAGACATGTTCCACGTGTTGGACCAGTTTGTGATTTTATCCAGATCTGCAGTGAGCGAAGAAGCTGCTGCTTGCCGGGCTGAGGGATGACAGATGGTACGGCAGAGGGTTGAGTCATCGGCAAAGAGAAATAGAGGATTTTCCAGAGAGTCCGAGAGATCATTGATGAAAACCAGAAAAAGAACAGGGCCCAGAACGCTACCTTGAGGAACTCCAGCCTGCACAGGAAGAGGGGATGAAAGAACTCCATTTAGGGCCACACGTTGACTGCGACAGGAGAGGAAGTCTGCGAGCCATGAGTGGAGATGGCCTTGAATACCATGGGCAGAGAGTTTGGTGAGTAGGGCAGGGTGCCAGACTGTGTCAAAAGCACGTGATATGTCCAGGGATACGGCTCGGATTTCCTGTCTGGCATTGAGGACCTCCATCCATTGATGGGAGAGCAGTAGCAGCATATCTAGGGTAGAGTGACCTGGTCTGAAACCAAATTGATGATTGGAAATCAAGCCACTCCGACAACCTGCGGAGTGGCTTGACAAGTGGAGATCGCCACTCCGACACAGTATACCAGCAAGCTGGCACTCATTTTGCCGACCTCGGAAGGATGACAGGCAGTCAACCCCACCTGGTATTAATTCAACAGCCGAGTGGAGTTTGAATTCAGGATCCTCGAATCCCAAGCCCACCACCCGAACCATTAAGACAACACCGTAGTCCCAATTCTCTGGATGCGTGTCAAATTGATTTTCTGGGAATTTGTTGAAACGATTCATGCAGTCGTTCAACGTCTGCTGCACTTGCGCTTGGTCGACCGGTACTTTTCCGTTTCTCACAACTTCCAGTCCTCCTTAAAACTCTTGTACCACTCTCCGTTACTCGACTGTGATGGCAGATTCCTTCCATACGTTGTACGGAAATTACACTGAACTTGCATATCGATCTCGTCTTGATGAACCATTCGATGCACTGAGCTTTCTCCTATGGAGTCGCCATTTTATTTTACATTAAACCACCAGACCTGAAAATAAAGGAAAACTTCATCAGCTTCTGTATCGTATAAACCAAAGGGTATCATTGTATCATTTGTAGTAATAAATATATTAACAACCAAAGTTGTCTAGGTCTTTATGGAACATGCTGGAAATACCATGCACTCTGATGATGGAGCACTGACTGGAGGTTCAGGGAGGAAAAGCCATAATCAACCTGCAGTAGGTTGAACGAACAAGGCAGGAAAAAAAAAATGGCCATTAAACGGAAACCAAAGTTAATTTTTCAACTTTACTTCCTTATTTGCAAAACACACCATTAAAGAGCAAAAGAAACTTTCATGAATTGCAATTTCCCATGCCCACAGGGTTTGTCTGTGCTCTATTTTCCAAATGCTGAGGGCCAAATGAAGAACAAATATGTACTTTTAAAAGTTTTTTTTTTTTTTGTACGACTGCCGGGATCGGAATCAAACCCACCGATCTCCCAGACTCGGTCGGGGTTGCTTTCTGCAATTGTACTTACACGTACAGGTTACGGATGTTTTTTGGTTATTTTTTTTTTTCCATTTCCATTGAATGATGTACAGCAAAAAAGAAAGTAGCAATCCTATCGGCTGCTGCAGTTTTTGAAATGTGACTTTTTCACTTTAGTCAATGGTAATTTGAGCATCGTCTGTGCAGCTCATCCCCCACCCTCCTCCCCAAATTCTCTATTAGCGAGTCAAACTTTTACCATCAGTTCATGATGATAACAAAGCCACAAATATCTCGCTCGTACCCATTTTCACATTCTAGAAGTTTAGAGTAAAGGAATAAATGGTTATACATTTGGTTATATAGTGACGCCGGTGAGTTACATACGTTTATTCCCTTCCTTGATGTTCACTTGCACATCATGGCAAGAGGTCGATCCGGAGTTTAGTACGCAGCAGTAAAACACCCCCGAGTCTTGCTTTGTCACCGAGGAGATGACCAGAGAAGCATTTCCAGGAAAGGCATCACCAGGACAAGACAGTCGACCGGAAAAGTGATTGTCCACGACTTCCTTAGGTGTTTCAGGACACACAAATATCTACAAAGCAAACGGATCAGAAAGACGAGCATGATGGTGGGGAAAAGGAGCAGAAATGCTGAAACATGTTTTTTAAGAGTGTAAATACGTTTCATGAAAAACGAAATCTTTGAGCAAAGGGACACGGAAGTGGGGACAAACCTCTCTACGTTGTTCTCCTTCGGGTTTCCAGCTCCAAACTATGAAGGGAGTTCCTGGTTTCGGTGACAAGGTGCAATTGATTGTGACACTCTTTCCTTCAGCCACAGCCAAGTTATCGATGCCTCGTGTCACAGCAGGGCCATATGAAATCACCACTGTGCGAACGCAAACAAAACAGTGTCGATTCAGTACGGTTGGATTCAAAGTTGCAAACCAATTCTACACATCATCAGGTGTTTCTTGGAAAGGTTGCATGTTTATTTATCCCCCCCCAACCCCAAGTGATGTAAGCAATTAATTTATATATAAAAAAGGGGCTGAGTTTCTCCGTCCGTGACGCTTTATTCCAGAGAGTTTCTCCCGTCATAGAATAATACAAATGGTACCGGTGAAAGCTAATAATCAATTTACTTGGAACAAAAAATTTTGTTTCTAAAAATTGTCTCTTTTTTTTGAAAGCCCGTGTTTCCAGGATTGAGAAAGAAGAAGCGGAACCTCGAGCTTTAATGTCGGGTTCAAACAGTGACATTTATTATTCTCTGGGCGGCAGGAACCCCTTCCAAGGAGACAGGAAGAGCACACAAAAGGAAATACAGCGATACTTCTCAAAGCAATAGGAAAATATCTTGTTCCATGGAGGGGAAGGATCCATTGCTAGATTGTGGTAAGAATAGCATGGACAATGTGACTAAGTAGCTTAAATTACTCGTGGAAAAGGGAAAATCTCAGCATGAAAGTGCAGAACTCCGCTCTCTGATAGCAGGAAGAAGTAGACAGAAGTGGCTGCTTCATGTGCATCACGTGGTAGTGCATCTCACTGTTGTAGTGTGGTTCAACTCGCCGACAATGCATTCTTCAACCCCTGTTGCATCAAGCCGCCGAATCCTCTCCCACCAGTGATCTTTGCCTGCAGCCGTTCTCTCATTGGACACATCTTGATGCATGTGCAAGCCCACCTGACTTTGCCATATTATTTAAATTCCTACCTGGTTGTGCAAGTGAAAGTGTGTGTGGTACCCAAGAGGAGATGGTGCATTCCTTGTGGATTTATATCATTTATTTGTGGAATAAATTATTTATTTTGCAAGGAATGGTGTACCTCGTGCATCCATTATGTCACTCAAAGGAGTGGATCAATTTAGGGTCCTTGGAGAATTACTACAAAACCGGCACTCCTCCGAGGCAAGAGCAACCAACATATAATGATCCCAAGACAGTTATTGGTTCACGAGCGCCAGCGAGAGTGACCACTATATTCGTTATGTCTGTGTGTTTGTCTGTCTGTCTGTCCAGAGCATAACTCCGTGGACTTTGATCCGATCTTGATGAAACTTGGTTATGCGTTCGATATCAATGTCTAGTTGTGTTTTCCTGGATGAGGGCGTGGCTACGCCCATTGTGGGCGGAGCCACGCCCCAAAAATAGCCATTTTTAGGGGGTAGTCGGATTAAAAATCTATCTTCTCCTCGGGAATTGACTGAATGGAATGGGTTCTTCGGTATTTTTAACAGCAAAATGAATTATCTAAAACTTGTCGTCACAAGGTCAAAAACTTAGAAAATTGCGAATTTTGACATAAAAATCGTACGACCGGCCAAACTTTGAGAGCTCGGAAGACAATGTTTTTTTATGCAAAATCTTGAGGTCATTCCCCACCTAAAGTCTTGAAACCATTTTGCTCTATCTCGAACACCTTTCCCATGGCGCCCCCTTCAAGTTTGTTTTTACGCTGATTTCATCAAAGTATGAATATAATCTGAGGAGTGTGGAATGCCATATAGCCTATATGATGTTCTTTTGTTCCTGGAATGTTCCAGAGGAAGTTTTACACCAAAGGTCATAATCCTTGACCTTTGACCTTTAAAGGCCACAAAAGTCAAATTTTCAAAGTTGTGGGAATCGAACCGGGTTTTCGACCTTCTTTGACGAACTAACTCCAATAAGCTATAGCACGTATCGTGTTTCCTTATTGTAATGTCCACAACATTGTTTTGTGACCTTTAAATGTTATGCAAAGGTCAAATTTTGAAAGTTGTTGAACGAAACCGGGTTTTCGACATTTTGCAGCGAATAACCTGTCACTCGTACCACATCATGTTGATCATTTTTATAACTTGGTCAAACATTATCACATTGTCTCATCCTCGACTTCTGAAACGATCAATATCGTCAAATACCGCTCGTGAACCATCGTCGTCTTCAGGCTTGTCTCGTTCGTATTTGTTTAGTTAGCCCTATGTCTAGTGGGTAAATGGGACAAGATGCGTTGCGTCAGGCTTTTAGTTTGGTCTTCAATCCTTTATTCTTATTATATTCTGTTCATTTTATTTCACACACAAACTCCGCCATGCATGCACACCAGACCGGAGACGCTAACCGAGGAGCGTCATGAGAAATATCACTGTAGATCATTTGCTCTAACTCATTTGAATATCACAGTCGGCAAAAATAAATAAATAAATCAGGGTGCAATTGACTGAAAATCGTTTCACTCGCCGATGATGCATTCTCCAACCAACGGCATCAAGCCGCCGAGTGCTGAAATGTTTTTAAGTCATTTTTTTAACGAGTACAACGAGAAATGTTTTTAAGAAATGTTTTTTTGATGCTGAAATGTTTTTTTTAAACGAGAGATCAAGACATCTCCTGCTTTCACTTTCTAAATCGATGTCAAAGCACAAATAGAGCATTCGATAATGCAAGATTACAGATCTACTCGCAATCATTTTCCTTCGGTCTCACAGCCACACCACATCCTATAATCCTTAAATATCTCACCCAGAGCCACCACGAAGAATGACCGCTCCACGTGGCATTTCATGTTTCTTCTTCCAATGTCGCCTGAAAACGGTAATATTTAAATATGAAAAAAAAACCAAACAAGAATAACTGAAAATTTGGGAATAAATAATTAAATAACAATAATTTTTAAAATAATGGAGAATTTTCTTCAAAAAAGCGGGACACCATGGACACCAAGACGAAACGGTGAGCATTTAATGAGGCTTCCCTCCGGCAATCATCATGACAGATCAGAAAATCTTCAAAGCGTTATTGTTTTGCTACAACTGTAGAAAAGATATAACAACGTATTAAAATTAACAAAACTAGATGTTGTGCAATTATCGTTGCAGAATGGTTTGCACATGTTTTCGCTCCATAAGGGAACTTTGACGGCGAGAAGAGACAATATACGTATCCCTTTAACCCGCCCGCATCTCCCAGATGAAAGAAGGGAAAACAGGGAAATACAAACGGGCAAATAAAATGAACAAAAGGGTCATTGTGAGGAATGTTTTCTTGAAGACCTCAAAAAAGAAACTATAGATTCTCATTAAGAGCAGGTTCAATTATTATTAATCTGGAATACAAAACAAACTGATGGGAACCTCATGCTCCCAGGCAGAGCCCGCAACCAGCACACATCGTTCCTTTGACGAGCCGTAGCCCTCTATTAAGCTCACCTTTGGACAAACATCATCATCATCATCATCATCATCATCCTCCAAAGCCTGTTGGCAACCGTTCAAATCTATCTCTGGTACACATTTCCATTCTGCACTTTCACTCCGAAAGGGTGGACTAATGGGCACTGCTCAGGGGAAAAGCAAAGCTGAATATCTCAACGCAATCTCTCCATGACCATGCCCACCCTTTCCATCCATAGCAGACGGATATCTAATGCATGGGGAGGTCCCTCTTCCTCGTCAATCTTAACACATCCTTCCGATGAGGAGATTGGGACCATACTCTGTGCAGAGCATTGATGCTGCTTAAGTAGTCTCCTTGGCTATCGGGCACAATCCTGGACGGGTCACCACTCGGACACAGTATACCAGCATGCTGGTACTCATTTTGCCGACCTCGGAAGGATGACGGACCGAGTTAACACCACCTGGTATCAATTCAACAGCTGAACGGGATTTGAACTCAGGACCCGAGGATCCCAAGCCCACCACTCGAACCATTAAGCCACCATCAGGCATATCCTTCTGATGGCAATGACACTAATCCTCGAGAACTGTGAATCTGCTCCACTTTCCTCCCTCTTCTTCAGAACTTTCGCAGATTGTCTCCCGCTTTCATCTTGGAAAGTTACAAACACTGCACCCATAAAGGATTTTCACCCCCATTCACAAGAAGGGTTTAAAATCTGATCCACTCGACAGAATGATCAGTCTTTCTACCAAGCATAAGCAAAGAGATGCAATCCATCATCGTCGAAGACCTCAGACATCACCTGTTCTCAACTTCTCATTCGCGGATGATCAGTTTGGCTTCTGCACCACTTATTCTACTCTGAACATTTTGCTTTTTCTAACTCGATAATGGATGGCTGCACAAATCAAAATGTGAGATCAAGACATCTCTTGCTTTCACTGCCGTCTGGCACCTAGCCTCACTTTCCAAGTTGTGTTACCACACTCGTCGAATGGTTGTAACCAGAAACAAACAGGCTGATGCTTTGGATTTTGACCCCTCACCCTCACCTCCCGCACAACTATCTAACTTGGAGTCCTTGTAGCTCCTAAGCCTTGCAATCTTTCTTTAGCACACCAAACTGCCGAACTGACTTCAAAGGCAGGCCAATGCCAATCAGTATTCTCTGCAAAGTGAAGTCCATTATGAGCTGCTCAGAACTCATTGCACCGTTTAAGGCCTTCATCCAAAGTATGATGGAGTTTGGGTCTCTAATCTCAGCTGATGCAGCTGCTTTCCATCTCACTCTCTTGGTGGCAGAGTCCAAGGCTATCAGTGTTATTGGCATATCAGGGCAGGATACTGATCCCCTGCTCTCTCATTCCTCCATCCTCCCCCAACTCGCACATGTTCTTCCGGCATCCCACACCTGGCTACCCTCCCAAATCTGACCTACCCAACAACAATTCTCCTGTACCCATACTTGCTCTTCAACTCAGCCCCCATCTCCCACACTCCATACTTTTCTTCTGCCAGTCATCCAACTATTAATTTAAATTGGTCACGAGCTTTACACCAGCGCCAAGAGCAGTCAAGCTTTACATGAGAGGTCAACGATTGAGCGTATCCTTGCTCTTCAGGTCCTCACCGAACGCAGACAAGAGTTTCGGCAGGGGCTGCTTGCAGCCTATGTTGATCTCTGTAAAGCGTTTGATTCAGTGAATCGGAATGCCCTCTGGAGGATTCTTGGTCTTCGTGGGGTGCCACCAAAACTGATCGATCTGATGTCTGAACTGTACTCTGGTACTGAGAGTGCTGTGAGATGTGGTGGTGCCATCTCTGACTTATTTCCAGTTGTTACTGGAGTTCGTCAGGGGTGTGTACTGGCCCCCACACTTTTCAGCGCTTGTATGGACTGGATTCTGGGGAGGATGTCTGAGAGATCAAGCGGCTGTGCAGCGTTTTGGAATGTCAAGATCCCTGACCTTGATTTCGCAGATGATGCCATCAACTTTGTGGAGACCCTAGATATCTATCCCTCGAGGTGCTGAATGAAGAGTTGGAGCCGCTTGGATTATGGGTTTCCTGGGTCAAAACTAAGATCCAGGCTTTCAATGACATCTTGGATACTGCTATCGTGTCTGTATCAGTTTGTGGTGAGGATGTTGAGGTCACTGAGAAATTCACTCCCCTTCGCAGTGATATTCCTGTCTCTGCTGGTTGTGAGCCAGAGGTCAAGAGTCGTCTGGGTTGGGCCTGTGGAGTCATGGATTCACTGGATCATGGGGGGGGGGGGTGGGTGCTGCCGGTACCTGTGCAGGACGACGGAAGTCAGAGTCTTCAGGTCCTTGGTGCTTCCAGTCTTGCTCTATGGATGTGAGACTTGTACTCTGACCAGGGATCTGAGGTGGAGACTTAATTCCTTTGGTACCAGGTCACTTCGGAGAATCCTTGGCTATCGCTGGTCAGACTTTGTGCCCAATGAGCGGTTGCTGAGAGAGACTGAAATTGAATTTGTTACCTGCATAGTTCGTGAGCGTCAGCTGCGGCTGCATGGACATGTGGCTCGTTTTGCTGATGCTGATCCTGCTCACCAGATTCTCTCAGTGAGGGAGCCTCGTGAGTGGAGGAGGCCAATGGGCTGACCACGTGCCTCGTGGTTGCAGCAATTTGATTGGAATCTCAAGGAGATGGAGACGGGCCAGGCACCTGCCTGGGGGATGGCCAGACGGAAGGTCCTAGAGTACACAGCAGAAAGCGGATGCAGCGACGCGCTGCTCCGGCATAACTGACCTGATTTGACACCAATACAATTTTTTATTGCTGACCCTCGGCATCAAAAAGCTACATATAATCGAACAAACTGTTTCTAATGGAGCACCTCACCACCATTTGAGCACTTAAATTGCATCAGATGTGGCAATAAATGCGAATTGTTGCTTCCAGATTCCCGGCTCGATCACAAGACACCATTTGCATTTTTGCAGTTTGCACCCTTGCCACGTTTTGAATCCTGCGTGAGCACGGGCAAATTGCTCGTCCAAGAAATGTGCAACGTCTGCCTGGTCAGCTTTGATCCTGTCAGTCTGTCTATGTACACTTTCATGTTTGTTCTGTCTGCCGACGCATAGATATCTCTATTTGTGATTGTGATGTACCATACTGTTCCAGAGTGTGGGTTCTGCCAACGCAGTTTCTTGGCAAGGTTATACTGGGTGGTTTTCCATTGCCTTCCCAACAGTAGTTCGGGCAGGAATTTGGTAATTTGTTTATGGTGCCACTGATAGCTCACCAATCGTTCGCAAAGGACACTGTGGGGTCTTTAATGTCCATGAACTAATGCCAGTAGACGTGACTCCCAGTTTAATGTCCATCCGAGGGACTGCGCACCCATTGAGGAATCACCCCGCTTGTGAAACCCTGGGATAACATTTTATAGCTGGATCGAGATTCAAACCCATGTTAGACAGTTTAGAGGCAACTATGCGTACCCCGAGGCCATCGTGCCATTGATTTGAAGTCCTGAAGGCAAGAGCGAGACAGAACAACTTCTGGAAGGTGATTCCAGAGAAGGGATTAGCGATGAATCAAGAAGTTTAGGTGTACAAAAGTTTACATTTTTCTTTTGTCCACTACCTGTAGGTGACATAAAAGAATGCATGAATGATTCGGGTATGTGGGCCATAAGAGTCGCGGGTTCAGCGAACGATGTGCAGAATGAGCACGCGAGGCGAAACTAGGGTCAGTCCAAGAAATGAATAAATAAAATAAACTCTACTAGTTTTGAAAGCAATTTGTTCATAATTGAGATTATGGGTCCAAAAATGAAATGCAACACGATGTTTCAAAAAGTTGTGGATGGATGACGAAACTTGGTGGAGGAGTCGGTTAGGTGACAAGAACGAGCCGATTCGATTTTGGTTCAGATCCGGATCCAGGTCGAGCCTATCGGTGGGATAGAAAATGTAAACCGTTCAGCTCTACCTAGTGCTGCTCTCGTTTTACAAGAGTTATAATGCTTCAAATTTGATAAAACATTTCTCTTGAAGATCACTACATTTTCGGCAAGTCGCGAGTCGGGTAGTGGTAGAAAAAGAATAAAAAGATTGTTTTTGAGATGACAGCTGTGTGATTCATACTGCTATCGTGCATTTCTATAATCCTCAGACGATGGTCTTCCAAAAGGAGAATGATAGATCTTGCCCCCAAGTTTGGTCCCGACATTGAAAAATTCAGCGTCGGGTTCGTACACTACTTCACTACAATGAGTGATTCTGGTTTTATTGGGGGTTTTTTTGGTTTGTTTTTTAATCCAGCGACACGTCTACAAGTCTACAAGAGCTCTGTGTTGCTGTGGTTTCTTGTTGGGGGGTCAATTTTTGAAATGTGCACCCAATGGTCAGACAGCTGCTGGGCCATACTCGCATTGGTTGCTTGACTCCACCCACCATGGCACCCAGCCAAAATTATATGGTTGCCATCTTAGTTTTCTGGTGAGCCCAACACCGTTGGCTTGTAGGTCTCTGTTGGTAATGCACTGTCCGGGTTTGTTGCATCAGACTTCTATTGGCTTTGTTTGGGTCGAGTGTTGATCATGACGAGGGACCTCGAAAAATCTAATCATGTGTCAAATAATAGTCGGATTAATCAAGCTCGTCAGAATGCACGGCAATCAAGCGTGGTGGAGGTCGACACGGACAAGAGGTGTTGAGTTAATCTTTTGATAACTCGATAAATATGTTTCCCAATTGGCCCGTTACTGATTTTTGTCGCAGCTCGTGATCACAGTGCGGTCAATCTCGTTTGTACAAGATTGAGGCTCATGCAAGAGGAAGTAATATCGTCAAGCGGAACAAGGAAGGGAATCGACAAAAGAAAAGGGGGAGGGGGGGGGAAACAGTAACCTGTTCAGGGTTTCGATTAGTTAGGGTCAATGGTGGGGGGGGAGAGGGAAGGGTGAGGTAGAAAATGTGCTGATGCATTCTCTCCAATACCTCGTCAGAGTCCTGGTTGAGGAGCTCGTTTTTAAACCTCGTGCTCAGACTCTCATTGGGTTTTGACCAGTGCGTCGCACCGCCACCGCCTGATATCCGTTGGTTGCAAAAGCAAGGACTGCAGCTCTGGCAAAAGCTCTTAACGGCACAGAATCCTCAACGGCGGCACTTCTTCATGTCCTTTCTGTTGAGTGAAAGGTAGAAAAATAAGGACATGTTAAAGTAGGCCAGAGAATAACTAATAAAGGTACAATGATAATCTAGTCGTGCGTATCACTACTCAGTAGTTTACAGATGCAGTTACAAACGAGAACGGCGCTCAGTAGGGTACTTACCTCCACCAGGCTGAACAGTTTACCTTTTGTACCCCATTGATAGGCTGGATATGCCTGGAGTTGGCTTAATGTTTAGGGTGGGGTGCTTGGGATCCTTGGATCCTGAGTTCAAATCCCCCTCAGCTGTTTAATTAATACCAGGTGGGGTTGACACTGCCTGGCATCCTTCCGAGGTCGGAAAAATGAGTGCCGGCTTGTTGGTATCCTGTGTCGGAGTGACGACCCGTCCAGGATAGTGTCTAATAGCCAAGGAGACTGCTTAGGTAGCACCAATCCTGTGCACAGAGTATGGTCTTAATGGATGGATATATTTACATGGTCCCAATGGATGGATGGATAGGCTGGATCTGGACCTGAACCTGAACCAAAATCTAATCGGCTTGTTCTTGTCACCTACCCAACTCGGCTACCTAGTTTTATCACAAGTCGTCCACAACTTTTTTTAAATATCAAGTTATGTATCGTTTTTTTGGCCACATCTCTCAATGGCGAAGAATCACTTAAAAAATTCCATTAACCGGATTGGGATCTTCAACAAAATCGAAACGATTCGTCCTAGTCACATACCCAACCTGTCCACCACTTTTTGAGAAACCGTGCACGCAGACAGACAAACAAACAAACAAAGGTGAAACAAAACCTCCGTCCACCTTCGGTGATGGAGGTAATAAGATAACTTCAAAATATATTAAGTGTTTAAAAGTTATCTAGTCAGCTATTTTACAAGAGGGGATAGTTGTGCGGTGATTTGAGTGTCCGCTCTGAGTCGGGGAGATCAGTGGTTGAAACCCCGGCAGAGTCAAAGTAAAGACTTTAATTATGGTACGCGCCGTTTCATTGCTGGACGCTCCGCATTTAAAGGATAAGCATGGACAAACAACCACACGGAGGAGGAGATTCCTTCTTGATTGCCCGCTGAGTGCACAGAGAAAGAGATTTCATAAAAAGATGACGTCGCTGAGACCCAGAGTGCTCTGGGAAGTGTCATCACTTCCCCAAATGTCACCGGCTGTGTCTGTGTCGAAGTTACAATTTGTTCAGGATGCGAAAAACTGGCCGACTCTCTGCGGATGGTTAACATCCACCAATCCCAGCAGATGGGATGCACAATTTAACATCCATCCAAGGTAGTGCAAACACACTGATGCTTCGCAATGCCTGCAAGACACCGGGGTATCAGCTTACTGTTTGGTGAGAATTTGAACACAGGATGTAATCATCCAGACAGCTCACAGGTGATTGTGCATACCTCCAATATATCCTGCAGCCATGTTCTCAAAGGGACTCGTTCTCAAAGCGAGTCATGAGCATTATAATCAAGTTGCCAGAGTACCCGCCCTTCTGGCGGTCTTGTTCCAAGCATGAAACGCGTCCTTTTTGGCGCATAGCTTTATTTGGGCGGTGTATAGGTGACTTGCAGCTCTGCATCGGCAAAAGATATCCCGGGTTATGTGCATGAAGCAAAAGCACCTCACTGCACTGGAAAACGTGAGGACAGGAATACTGTGCTGTGAATGGTGGACACTTGTAATACCCTCGTGAAGCCCCACCTTGTAATACCCACCCCACCGGGAGGTGGCACGACATGACACATTTACATAGAGAATTTGCGTCCCTCCCTCACCCCTCCCTCCCTCGCCCCTCCCTCCCCACCCAGCGCCAAGACAAAAACACCGCTATACATTAATTGGGGGTCATGCTGATCCTATGTAGCAAGTCTGGATGTAAATCAGCCCACAACTGTAGGAAGAGTAGCACGACACACACGGCACACACAAGACACACACACGGCACACACACAGCACACACACGGCACCCACAAGACACACACACAGCACACACACGGCACCCACAAGACACACACACAGCACACACACGGCACCCACAAGACACACACACCGGTCCATGAATTATATTAAGGATAAATATCCCAAAGTTAAACTTATCACAACAAAGTACAGGTAATGATAGTTACATCCAGCCACCAGCCACCCCCCCTCACACGGTCAATTAACACCTGTACCTGATGTTGCGCTTAGACTTGGGAAGCTTCTCGTAGAGATGGCGTCGCTCTTGTTTTCCAAACAATTTCATTGGGCCTTCCGTCTTGTAAACCCTACAGTCGTTCTTTGGCAACTCCAGTTCCCTCTCCAATTCTTTAGTGAATAACTCTTGATGTGGACAATGGGCTGAGAGTCCAAAACAAACGACCTGCAGGAGACAAATGGAATCAGGTGGGGGGGGGGGTGATGGGCCATTTGGCCCATCACATCTGCATGACAACACCACGTTGATTCATTTCAACAGTTTATAAACTTAAATACGGAATTTAGTGTCTGATTGTCTGTCTGTCTGTCTGGCCGTGATACATTCGGTCGTTATTTATCCAATCTCAACCAAACTTGACAGGACTAAAGGTCACACGATGGAGGTTTCAGTGACTTCACTTGCCCCCTTCCCCAAAGGCCAAGGGGGTTTTCCGCCACGGGTGAAATCCTTAAGGTGTATATCCATGTTAAGCTATAATCACATTTTTCTGAGCCTTTAAATCTGATTTCATATTTGACGATCAGAACTCGCACGTCCTCAATAACGATGTCAAAATGTCGAGTGAAATCGGAAATTTGAGGGGGTTGGGGGAAAGGATTTTTCTAACCCAATATATTAAAATAATAAGTTCGAGGGGGGGGGAGGGGTCAATGTTTCTTTTTAAAAACTTCCATAAAAATATGAAAAATTATTTTCTTCATTAAAATTTTTGCTTTCAATTTTTAATTATTCAATTTTATTATCATTATTATTTTTTTCATCATTAGCATTAGCACAGAGTTTGTGTCGGCCGCACGCTTCAATCCATCCACTAGTGGGGCAACTCACCATAACAATTGTGCATTTTGTGAGGAAAGCACCAAATTTGGCACACAAGTCGCCCGACATATTTTGAACAGATTTGGATATTGTGCCATCTCAAAATTTTTGATGGCAGTGGAAAATGGCTGCCACAGCCATCAGCGGCTGAATTTGATATTCTCCGTGATATTCAGTTTCTGGTTACAATCCAATGCAACAGCTTAACCGGCACAACC
>NC_140974.1:66473179-66548179 GCF_056783735.1 Eptatretus burgeri | reverse complement strand
CCCTCCACCTCGAGATGCCCCGCCCTCTCCACCTCGAGATGCCCCGCCCCTCCACCTCGAGATACCCCGCCCCTCCACCTCGAGATGCCCCGCCCTCTCCACCTCGAGATGCCCCGCCCCCTCCACCTCGAGATGCCCCGCCCCCTCCACCTCGAGATGCCCCGCCCCCTCCACCTCGACGCTGCATGCCGTGTTTTGATTGGCTGGTCACGTCCGAGCTGACACACACTCTGTCCCTCATTAAAAAGTGTTCGCCGAAGAGGTCAACCTTGTTCCGAATACTAATAATAGATTTACTTGCAACACAAATGTGTGTCCGTTTAACTATATATGTAAATTCAATGGACAGACTTGTTTCAAAAAGCCTGTTGTACTTAATTGAAGAAGGAGGAATATGAGGTTCAGGTAGTGAATAAGTAGAAGATGAAGAAGAAGAATCCGGAATGTGAGCTGAATAGAAGGTGGTGTCACATTTCTCGAGGGAACAGGTGTATTTAGTGGTAAATATAATTACGAAATTCCCTTTTCTTCCACAGCAAGTTGTTGAACGCTCCTTGAGCCGGCCGTCTCTCCACCCAGCACTTCAACCCACGGCCGCTTCTTTGTCCTGGCCGAAGGATCGGTGCTCAGAACGGTGTGACTGTGGACAGTCACAGTCACAGTGCAGCGTAGTTCGACAGAACGAGATTGTACAAGATGCGTCACGGACAGGAGGGTCGTCTCGGTGATCATGGACCCGTTGGTGTGCGACGACCTGTCTTAACATCCCTTCCGATGGACGTCGCACACATCGATCTGTCGACCTGCACGTGAAACATCAGGGAGACGGTTTATAGGTGGGTCAGGATTCGAACCCAGGTGAGACGGCTCAGGTGTGCATACCTGGAAGCTCTCCTGCCAGCCCTACGATTTAACTACAAGTGAATGAACAATATCGAACAAAAATATTCCTTTGAAAAATCTGACGACCAAGTGAAACTTGTGACGTCAAGCCCAGCTTCCCAGGTACTGACAATGAAGGCTGTGATTTACATAAACAAACAAACAATCAAACAAACAAACAAACAAGCAGTCATAGACCGGTACTTACGAAATCGTCAACTTGACCTCTGACCTTGTCTAATAAAAGTTGTCTCTAGAGAAGGTAGCGACGCAAACCAGAAGTTTCTACGATGATTCTGTACCAAACCATCAAAAATCGAATATTTGACCTCACTGTGACCTTGACCTTTGACCGATTTTGACCAAAATCTAATCAGCGCGAGCCATCACCCTCCTGAATCACGTGGTGTAATTTGACATTGGTAGCTTCTTCCGTTCTTGAGTTGTCGTGCCTACACACAAACACACAAACATACAGAGGACGGAAGGCACCAATATACTGACGAAATCTTTAGATTTCGTCAGTAACAATCAAACAATCACCTGTACTGATTGTTTTCACCTCGAATACACCTCCTTCACATTTTCATGATTTAAAATACATTTTCTGAAACCTTAAATGAGATCACCATCAGACACATGAAGAGAGCCTTCTTCTTCTTTGCATACATGGTCGAGGCTCATGGAAGAATCTTTGAAAGTCAGTGCTGAAGATGGCGTTAACCTTCTGTTGGGGGGGGGGGGGGTGGTATCAGAATGCTCTTTCCTTGCGATGTGTAATGTTTTAACAAGTTGCCGAACTCACCACGAATCCTGCCCAGGGTTCGTCTCGTTTCTCGGAATGTGTTATTTATTGTAAATAATCCATGACTCTGTGTGTATTGTCATCCCAGCTGTTGCGTTGAGTTTTGTGCACAAATCAGTTTGATGGGCATTTGTCCAAGGATAATTAAATAAATGTAAACACCCCTTTTGAAGATAATTAACAGTAAAACCAGAAACAGCCTTACCTTCGATCAGCCGACGTTCAGCTCGCTCAGCCGGGGGTCTTCATGCACCATTTTTCCCGCTCACCTCAAAAATGCCTTATTTTGGAACAGGTTGGTTTCTGTACGATAAAGCTTCATTCCAACAAATTGCTGATCTACATACCAACAAATCGCAGTATACATCGCTGATGTACACACTGACTAATCGCTGTGTACATTACAATACTTATAAATGCCCGGAGGTGCCAGTGTTCGTGCCTTTATTTAATTTCCACACATGTGATAATCTCTAGAATCTCCTAAACTGAGCCAAATTTCAAAATTTAAACTTCGCAATTTAACTTAGCAGCAGTTCCGTCTGTAAAAAAAAATGCATTCATTTGTTCAGTTCACAAATTGTTTGACACTCCGGTTGTCTCCGGGTGGTGTTTAAATTTTTTTTTTTAATTACCAATCGCTAATCACTTGCCAAGCCGGCCGTTCCTTATCAACCATTTTGTTGGAGTGCTTGCTTGACTGTTTCATGGTAGTGGGTGGAATCGATTCCAAAGTACTCAATTCCAACCAAGGAATCGAGTGGTGAACCGGAATGGTTGTCAATTCGAAGAAAGAAGTTCTTTTTTCGGGGAAATGTTTTCGTCCCTGTTGTGCATGTTCCGGTTACACACGGCCTGGTAATGTATTAATTGAATAGGAACACACCCTTGGGCGTCCCGTTTGGAATATAGCAGCAAAAGCAGGTCACTTGCAAACTAAACATGCCCCAAGGGTGTGTTCCTTTTCAATTAATAGCAAGGCATTTAGAGTTGGCCGGTAAAGCGTGCCGATTGCTTTGCTGATGGACGGGTAGGCCAAACATCGACCGATAACGTTTTGACAACATGTCGTTCAAAAGGTTCAGAAGTACAGTTTGGAACTATTTCGGGAAGGTTAAAGAAGACAGTCTGAAAGTTGAATACTCACTTTGTTTAATAGACATTTCTCATCACTAATACATCCAATATGCTAAACATTTGAAAAGAGAGAGAGAGAGAGAGAGAGAGAGAGAGAGAGAGAGAGAGAGAGAGAGAGAGAGAGAGAGAGAGAGAGAGAGAGAGAGAGAGAGAGAGAGAGAGAGAGAGAGAGAGAGAGAGAGAGAGAGAGAGAGAGAGAGAGAGACAGAGACAGAGACAGAGAGAGAGAGAGAGAGAGAGAGAGAGAGAGAGAGAGAGAGAGAGAGAGAGAGACAGAGCGAGAGAGAGAGAGAGAGAGACAGAGAGAGAGCGAGGGAGAGAGAGAGAGAGAGAGAGAGAGAGAGAGAGAGAGAGAGAGAGAGAGAGAGAGAGAGAGAGAGAGAGACAGAACGAGAGAGAACGAGAGAGAACGAGAGAGAACGAGAGAGAACGAGAACCGAACGAGAACCGAACGAGAACCGAACGAGAACCGAACGAGAACCGAGAGAACCGATTAGTGACGGTTATGATGCAGATTCAAAGAAACCAAAGTTTGCAACAGCAACAAGTTCGCTTTCGCAATCGATGATTGAAAACGCTTTTGCCTTCGTACGCTGCCTTCCCTTCCCCTCACACTAACTTCCTTCCAAACCCCCTCCACCACCATACTACTAACTCTCCCGAGGTCGAGGAGAGGAAGAATGTCCGAATCGCACAAATGAATACTTTTTCACCCATCGGAACTGCTGCGAGGATGAATTCCGCAGCTTAAATTTTGAAATTTGTGTCGGGTTCAGAGATCCGAGAGAGCTTATCGCAAAAGAGGAAATTAAATAAAGAGACGAACACTGGCGCGGCCTTTTTTGACGATTGAAGGAAAATGCTGTTCCTTCCCTTTCCCTCCCCTCACCCTTACCTCCTTCCAAAGCCCCTCCACCCTCCACTACCTATGGATGTCTTCCCCTCCCCTCCTCTCTCCCCTATCCTCTTCATTCTCTCCCCTTCCTCACATCCTTCCTCACTCCTCCCTCCCCTCCCCTTCATATCCCCATCAGTGAAGCGACGGGTTGTATTTGCTCGTACTATACACAGTGCCTATAGAAAATGTACAGTGTACACCCCCTTTCAAAATTTTCACCTTTTGTGACCTCATAGCCTGGAATTAAATTGCATTAAATCAGACTTTTTCCACCTATATTTACACATCATAACCCACAACTTCCAAATGAAAAACAAATTCTACAAATTTCAGAAAATTAATTAAAAATACAAAACTAAAATATCTTGATTTGATAAGTGTCCACCCCCCTGAGTTAATACTTGGTGGAAGCACCTTTGAGAGCAATTCCAGCTGTGAGTCTGTTGAGCTAGGTCTCCACCAACTAACTGTGCACACCTTGATTGGGAAATATTTGCCCATTCTTCTGGACAAAACTGTTCAAGCTCAGTCAAGTTACATGGGGAACATTGATGGACAGCAATCTTCAAGTCGTGCCACAGATTTTCAATTGGATTTAGGCCACTCGAGGACATTTATATTTTTGTTCTGGGCCACTCCAGTGTAGCTTTGGCTGTGTGCTTCGGGTCGTTGTCGTGCTGAAAGGTGAACTTTCCTCCCAATTTCAGGTTTCTTGCAGAGGGCAGCCGATTTTTCTCTCGGATATTTTTCTCTATTTTTCTCCATCCATTTTCCCTTTGATTCTGACAAGTGTCCCTGCTGATGAGAAACGTCCCCATAACGTTATGCTGCCACCACCATGCTTCGCAGTGGAGATGGTGTTCTTTCGGTGATGTGATGTGTTGTGTTGGGTTTGCACCAAAATATAACGTTTTGCATTCAGGCCAAAAAGCTCCATCTTGGTTTCATCAGACCACAAAACTTTTTGCCACATGGCTTCAGAATCTCTGGAGGAGTTTTTTTGCATACCTCAAACAGGACTCAAGGTGGTCTTTTTTGAGTAATGGTCTTCTTGTTGCCACCCTACCATACAGGCCAGACTTGTGGAGTGCTTGGGATATTTTTGTCACATGCACACAATGACCAGTCTTTGCCATAAAGGGCTGTAGCTCTTTTAAAGTTGCCATTGGCTTCTTTTTGGCCTCTCTGATCGGTCTCCTCCTTGCTTGGTCATCCAGTTTTGAGGGACAGCCTGATCTAGGCAGGGTCTTGGTGGTACCAGACACCTTCCACTTCTTAATGATTGTCTTCACTGTGCTCCAAGGGATACACAGGGCCTATGAAATATTTTTTATACCCATCCCCTGATCTGTGCATTTCCACAACTTTACCCCAGAAGTATTTTGAAAGCTCCTTGGTGCTCATGGTTGAGTCTTTGCTGTGAAATGCACTACCCAGCAGAGGAAACCTCCAGGGACAGGTGATTTTATTCTGAAATGATCAGAATCGCAACAATTTAACATTTAGGTGGAGGTCAGTTAACTTGGTGTGTGATTTTGAAGGTGATTGGTTCCACCTGAGCTAATTTACAATTGCTATAATAAGGGGGGTGGACACTTATCCAACCAAGATATTCTATTTTTGTATTTTTAATTAATTTTCTGAAATTTGTGGAATTTATTTTTCTCTTGGAAGTCGTGGGTTACGATGTGTTAATAACGGTGGAAAAAGTCTGATTTAATGCAATTAAATTCCAGGTTATGAGGCAACAAAAGGTGAAAATATTGAAATGTACATGCATATATATATACCCGCGTGCACGCACACACGAAGTTGGATACTTCGACACCTGGGAGGGCTCCGTTTCACCTTAGGAAACCCGCATGCGTTGACAACACACACACACACACACACACACACACACACACACACACACACACACACACACACACACACACACACACACACACACACACACATACACAGTTTCACGCAGGAGGTGGACATTTGGCTCATCATGGTTGTGCTGCATCAACCTCAGTATCCATCAACGAGCTATACGTGCAAGTACTTCCAATATCTCCATACTTTTATATCTCCAATGTATCCAGGTACGGTACCGGTACCTATCCAATTACAATTTAAACTTGTCTGCCCCCTCCACTGCCACTGTCTCTGGGAAGACCATTCCATTCATTAACCACTGTTGAGTGAACGACCCTGCTTTAATACAGTATACTATCCTAAATCTTGTATTCTTTACCATTCTATATCTTTATCTCATGTTCTTTAATACATTAAGGTAATTCTATTCTCAAACTAGAAAGGCACTCTGCCACGTAATGCCTGATCTACAAGAACATATCTGGCCCAATACATTTTCGAACAAGAAAAAGAGCAACCAGAGATTGCAGACCCTCGCCAGGACTTTTTTTGTGTGGTGTATTTTGTGTAGTGGTGTGTTACGTAATTAATAAGAGACATAATTAGAACTGCCACTTTATAACTGCTGGCAATGATGACCGGGTACTAAGACGTCCCGTTGTGATGCAATCCCCCTTTGATTGGACACCTGACCCTGACCCATGACGTTTTTCATTATTTGATTTAGCATGGGATTAAAATAAATTAAATTCAAATCAAATGGAAGATCAAATAGGCACAGTCCTGCATTGGAATCATCAGAAGGAACCCGAACAAGCAAAAAGCAAAAATTAAGTCATCAGGAGGAACCTGGATAGGATTCGCATTTTAGCTGCTACTCCTCTACCCTCAAACCCATCCAGGCACACCCAAGTGAGCCTTATTCAAAATAAAATAAATTAAAAAATAACGCAGATCAAAATATTTCATCATTCTGGCTTCCAGACCATGCGTCCAATCAAGTTGACATTTATAACCTGTATTCCCCATCACTACTAGATCATAACTATGAAGTTTCATGTCAATTGGATTAAGTGATTCCAGATAAAACATTATTTAATATTTTTCTTCAGTTCAATATAGCTGCCAAACCATGTGACCAATCAATTATTTCTTAACAAACTTTTGCAATCATGGCTTGGGGAACATTTGCGTAAAGTTTCCCTTCGATCTGTTCAGCTGTTCTGGAGAAGAAGTTTGAGGGCAAAATCCAATATGGCTGCCAAACCATGTGACCGATGACATCATATGACAACATTAAAAAAAAAAAAAATTACACTTATTCCCCATGAGGAGTACCTTGCTATGTGCCAATTTCAATTTTTTCCTTTGTGCGGTTTCAGAGATACAGAGATCCAAAGTTTTTTTTTCCCTTTTTCAACATGGCTGCCACACCACGTGACCTATGATGACCTAATTGTCATTAAAACATTCCAAATGAGGAGTCGCACCAATGGTGAAAATTTCTTCTCAATCTGACAAGCGGTTGCAGAGAAAAACATGAAGGTTCTGTACAGACAGACAAACAAACGGACCCAAATGCAACACCCTCTCCTTCGGTGCGGGTATATATCGTACGAGATATCATTTTTGTCTCAATGGTGAACAATCACTGAAAAAGTTCTCAGATCCAGATGTGGATCTCAGATCTTCACTAAAATCGAATCAGTTCGTCCTTGTCACGCACACCCAACCTGGCCACCAAATTTCATCTGGATCCCTCCGTCCACAACTATTTGAGATATCTTGCAAACAAACAAACAAACAGACAGAGAGGGGAAAGACAGATAACCTCTTTCACCTTCGGTGGCGGAGGTAAAAAAAAAAACGAAGGAACAACATTTTCGAGACTTTCATTGTTTTTATTATTATTATATTATGGGGCACATTCAAACATGTTCATGGCCCGGTTAAAGATGCCACAGCAGATTGTTCTGTGCACTCCATGAAGAATCATGACGTCAGTGGAATCCAAAGCTAAGTTGTGCAAACAACACCAGCATGTGGCTGTCTGGAAGTCCACGCCATACCTCCCTGAAACAGAAGTGATGCAACCAGCTTCCATGTTCTACATCTCGACAAACGAACCGAATCTTTCTGGTGAATACGAACACCGTTTGTGCAATTAGATGTTGTGACGCTTTTAAACTTCAGAGTTCTAAAAATATACTTTTCCTCAACACTTAAAATTGTTCCTTCCTGTCGTGTTGTTGTGAATTCTAACCACATATTTAAAACCAAAGGGCACAAACATGCTGAGGTCATGCTAGCTTGTGTTGATGTTTCTCCACCAAGCATGACGTAATAATCCAATCCCCACTCCTACCTGCTCCACTTACATGTAAATGTCAACCAGAAACCTGTTTACAGTTTTGTTTTGAGTGTGTGTGTGTGTTGTGTTGTGTTGAGTTTCATGCACCCATCATTTTTTTGATGGGCTTTTATCCTACAAAAGCTAAATACATTGGGGAGAGGGGGTTGGGGGTTAGTCGAGTGGGGGAAGTAAACATTGTGACAGGCACAGATATCACTTGGGTATGGATGTGGATGTTTATGACAAAAAAAAAAACAGGTCAGGTCAGGTATGGGAGCATGTGCCAGAACAGCGCGTCGCTGCGTCCACTTTCCGCCGGTACTCCAGGGGCCTCCGTCTGGCCATCCCCCAGGCAGATGCCAGGCCCATCCCCATCTCCTTGAGATGATGGTCAACCTGCTGCAACCATGAGGCACGTGGTCGGCCCACTGGCCTCCTCCACTCATGAGACTCCCTCGCTGAGAGAATCTGGTGAGCAGGATCAGCATCAGGAAAACGAGCCACATGTCCATACAGCCGCAGCTGATGCTCACGGACTATGCAGGTAACAAATCTCATCCGAGTCTCTCTCAGCAACCGCTCGTTGGACACAAAATCCGACCAGCGATAGCCAAGGATTCTCCGAAGACACCTGGTACCAAAGGAATTAAGTCTCCGTCTCAGATCCTTGGTCAGAGTCCAAGTCTCGCACCCATAGAGCAAGACTGGAAGTACCAAGGACCTGAAGACTCAGACTTTCGTCCTCCCACACAGGTACCGGCAGCGCCACACCCCATGATCCAGTGAATCCATGACTCCCCAGGCCCGACCCAGACGTCTATTGACCTCTGACTCACAGCCAGCAGAGACATGAATATCACTGCCAAGGGAAGTGAAACTCTCCACGACCTCAACATCCTCACCACAAACAGACACAGACAGGACAGCAGCATCCAAGATGTCACCGAAAGCCTGGATCTTAGTTTTGACCCAAGAAACCCGTAATCCCAGTGGCTCCGACTCCTCATTCAGCACCTCGAGGGCCCCCAAGAGGATGTCTAAAGTCTCCGCAAAGATGACTGCATCATTGAAATCTTCTTGGGGGATTTCATCGAAATCCCCCTGACATTAACATTAACAAAAAAACACATTTTATTTAAATGAGTGGAGGCACAAAGTACACCACCCCCGTGACAAATGAATAAATAATAAGAAATCCTCCAGCGAGCGACATTGCCGGGGTGCCTTCGGAGCCTTGCAATGCCGTCGCGCAGCAAGCACATGGAGACGGAATTGGGAGGGAGCGGTGCACAATAATTAAAATAAATAATAATCGTAAAATAATTAATTTCTTAATCAATTGGCTCGTAGCATCCCAAAAGCACGACCCCTTCATCTGAATGTTTAACATTTTGTAAATTAATTTATCGAAAAATGAATAATTAATTGATTAATCAATAAATTAAAAATACCCTTGATAGCAAATTCAGTTGTTCACCGTCATGTCCAAATATCAGCTTCCTCGTTCAAAAGGTGCCAGAGAAAGGTACCTACGTAATTGATCAATTAAAAACAAACAAACAAACAATATATATATATATATATAGTATCTCACAAAAATGAGTACAACTCTCACAAATATGTAAATAATTCAGTGTAACTTTTTAAGTAGCTGTGCTTGAAGCAAAACCTTAGAGTTAATGACAGAGTCGACATTCTGCGATGTGTATGCAGGCACAAAACTGCCATTCCATCAAAACAATGTGGCATATTACAAATATTTCTGAAAGAGGAGGCATAAAAGTGAGTTCACCCCTACTATTGTCTGCACAAGAAGTAAGTCAAGCATGGTAAACCAGCTTCCATTTTCATCATTTTCTGCATATTTAAATCAAAGTGTGTTCAAGGTACAAATATGCACCAAACAATACACACAATGTCCATAGAGATGCAAACTCCCTGGTATGTTAAAAGTGAAGAAGTGAACTCAATGCAGTAATTGTTTATCTGTTTGCTGAATGAGTAATTGCACAGGAAATACTGTACCAATCGCCATTGAGAAAGCAGCATGGCTCCTCATGGTAAAGAGCTCTTGAAAGATGCCAAAGATCGAATCGTTGCCAAACATATAGATGGCCAAGGATACAAGATCAGTGCTTCTTTGAAAGTAATCCCCAACACCATGGCAAGGTCATCCAGAGGTTCTCCAAGAAGCGTACAACAATGAGTTCTCCAACAATGAGTTGTGCTCGCCAGGGCAGACCAGAAAAGATGACTCCACGTACTGTTCGCCAAGTTCAGAATCTAGTCCTCCAAGAAAAAGTGCTGCCAAGATTTCTGAAGAGATTTCTACAGCTTCTGGCCAGTCTGTGAGTGCGCAAACCATACGTCACACACTCCATCATGTCGGGTTGCATGGGCGTCGTCCAAGGTGCAAGTCTCTCCTGAAGCAGAGCCACAAGAAAACTCACAAACAGTTTGCTGAAGCACATCAATCCAAGCCCCTGCACTACTGGCAACATGTCCTCTGGTCTGATGAAACGATGATCAATTTGTTTGGATCTGATGGAGTGCAGCGTGTCTGGCGGCGACCTGGGGAACAGTACCAAGACAAGTGCGTTATCCGTACTGTCAAGCATGGTGGTGGTGGTGGTGGTGTCATGGTTTGGGGATGCATGAGTGCTGCCGGTCCTGGAGAGCTCAAGTTCATCGAGGGAAATATGGATTCTACGATGTACCGTGACATCCTGAAGGAGAAGATGTTACCCTCCCTGCGAAAACGTGGTAGAGGAGCTGTATTTCAACACGAAAACTATCGGAAGCATCGTTCCAAGCAGACAACTGCCTTTCTGAAGAAGTCGGGTCAATGTGTTGGAGTGGCCAAGCATGTCACCTGATGTAAACCCAATAGAACACCTGTGGGGCATCCTGAAATGTGAGGTTGAGGGACGAAAGGTGTCCAACATCACGCAACTTCGAGAAGTCATTGCAGAGGAGTGGAACAGGATCCCAGCAGCGACATGCGGAACACTGGTCAACTCCATACCGAGTAGAATAGCTGCTGTGCTCAAAAACAATGGTGGTCATAAAAAATACTGAAAACAATAACACTTCAATGTGAGAGTCCATCGGGTGTACTCACCTTTGTTGCCCCCCCCCCTTTTTTCACAGATATGCCCAGTATGCCACATTGTTTCCACTAAATAAATGTTTTGGGCCTGTACATGTATGACAGAATGTCTACTCTATCATTTCTTTGAGTCTTGTGTTTATAATACATCTAAGTAAAAAGTTACAACAAAATATGTACATTTTTGTAAAGGATGTACTCACTTTTGTGAGATACTGTATATATCGTTTTTGTCAAAGAACATCTTCACTTTTGTCCCCAAATTTCAGCGTCCTCACTCAAATTTATATATATTAGCTTTGGCCAGGTCAGGCCAGATTAGATCTGTGACCTGCTACAGGTATCATGTAAACCGGTACTAACCTGTTCCATGGTCGGGTTGTCGGCGACTAAACCATCTACTCCACCAGGTTTTTTTGGTGAGGAAGGTGTTTGGATATGGACACCCAGCAGGATTAAAAACAAAACCTGTCAAAGGGCGGAGGAGCTCCTTGTGAGCCAACGGCCATCCATACCTAGTGCCCAACTGTGTCTGCGGACGTCCTCCTGCAGTTGGGTCACTTCTTATTAGGAGGTTGGTGGCAGGATCTGCACTCCAGCCACCGTAAAACCCTTCATTCCGCAAAACGCAAAAAAATCTGAAAACCCACTCCGTGGAAGTACCTCCTGTGCAGCTTCCCTTCGCAGGGCAGCTCACCGGATGATGGGATTGGGGAAAAGCCTTCGGGACCCCCAATCTTTGATAGGAGGGAAACCACGGGGTAACATCCCTGGGTCAGATTGTGGGAGAGTGTGTCGGAGTGGTGCTGAGGTGTCGTCCACCAGACGGCGGTCTCCTTGGGTTAACCTGAGGCGGTCCCTTCGGGTGGGTGCCTGGAATGTCCTATCCCTAAGAGAGGATGATCACCTGTCTCTGTTATCATCTGAGCTCAAGCGTTTGGACATCGGGATTGCAGCTCTCTCTGAGGTTCGGAGACCGGATTGCGGCGATATAATGGTGGGTGGTTACACCTACTATTGGTCTGGTCGCTCTGATGGTTACCATACCCAAGGAGTTGCTGTAGCTGTGTTCAATAAGCTGACCCCAATGATAATTGAGGTCATACCGGTCAACGAGCATATTATGAGATTAAGGATTCGTCACTCCTTAGGTATCATTTCCCTGGTCTCTGTTTATGCTCCGACTGAGGCGAGTGATCTTACCGTGAAGGATGCATTCTACGCCACACTCGAGTCTGTGGTTGATCAGTGCCCCAGACGAGATACACTTCTAGTCTTGGGGGATTTCAATGCATCGACTGGAACTGATAGGGACGGTTATGAGGTGTGTGTTGGTCCCCATGGGTCAGGAACTATGAACCAGAATAGCACTAAGTTCCTTGACTTTGCAAGAAGTCATGGACTTAGGGTGGCTGGTTCATGGTTTCAGCGCCCACAAGCTCATCGCTGGACTTGGTATTCCAACGCTGGTGGTGTGGCAAAGGAGATTGACCATGTCCTCATTGATGGTTGCTGGAGGATGATCCAGAACTGCAGGGTCTACCGGAGTGCTCGGTTCCTCAATACTGACCACCGGCTTGTTGTAGCAACTCTGAAGTTGCACCTTCAATCTAGGGGAATGGTACCATCCCAGCCTAGGCTGTATGTTGGCAAGCTGAAGGATGAGAGGGTAGCTGAGGAGTTTGCAAACAAGCTGAGTCGAGATTTGGGGTGTCTGGGTGCTTTGGGAGGTCCTGAAGAGTTGTGGAGCGCCTTCAAGACCACCGTCCTTGATGTTGCCGGTGGATGCCTTGGAGTTCACCGCAGGGCAAAGAAGAATTTTGTCTCTCGAGGGACACTAGATACCATTGACCAGAGTCGCAGGGCCAGGTTGAATGGCAGAGCTGAGCTGTTCAGGGAGCTGAGGCGTAAAATTGGACATGCACTGAGGGTGGACAAGGAGGCCTATGTGCGAGGAATCTGTGAGGGGGTAGAGCATCACCTGTGGTCAAGTGATTCTCGTCCTGCTTACAGGGGAAGTCGTGCATTGCGTTCATCCAAGCCCATCCCTCGGTGTACTGGGCTGGTTACTTTGAGCGGTGGTACCAGGCTGATCCACCAGCTCCAAGCTGGTACCAGGCTGATCCACTGATATGTCGAGTTGGTCATCAGGGGTGTTACAAACCCTGTTGCTGACCCTCCAATCAACTGCGGTCCACCTTCGCTTGTGGAAACACGGGCTGCGGTGAACCAGTTAAAACGGGGCAAAGCTCCAGGGATTTGTGGCATCCATGCTGAACTTCTCAAGGTTGGTGGAAATGCTGCACTCGTGTCGTTGCATGCAGTTTTGTGCTCTGCCTGGAACACAGGCATCATCCCAACTGACTGGAAGAGGGGCCTTGTTGTCCCTCTCTGGAAAGGGAAGGGTGATCGCCAAGACTGCAACAACTACCGAGGGGTGACGCTGCTCTCAGTGCCGGGCAAGGTCTTTGATTGGATAATTCTCAATAGGGTTCGCCACCATCTGCTTGAGCACCAGCGTCCAGAGCAGTCAGGCTTTACACCAAAGAGGTCAACGATTGACCGTATCCTTGCACTTCGTGTCCTCACCGAACGCAGACGAGAGTTTCGGCAGGGGCTGCTTGCAGCCTATGTTGATCTCTATAAAGCGTTCGATTCAGTGAATCGGGATGTCCTCTGGAAGATTCTTGGTCTTCGTGGGGTGCCACCAAACTGATCAATCTGATGTATGAACTGTACTCTGGTACTGAGAGTGCTGTGAGATGTGGTGGTACCATCTCTGACTTATTTCCAGTTGTCACTGGAGTTCATCACGGGTTTATACTGGCCCCCACACTTTTCAGCACTTGTATGGACTGGATTTTAGGGAGGATGTCGGAGAGATCAAGCTGCGGTGCATCGTTTGGCAATGTCAAGATCTCTGAACTTGATTTCGCAGATGATGCAGTCATCTTTGCGGAGACTTTAGACATCCTCTTGGGGGCCCTCGAAATGCTGAATGAGAGTCTGAGCCACTGGGATTACGGGTTTCCTGGGTCAAAAATAAGTTCCAGGCTTTCAATGACATCTTGGATGCTGCTGTCCTGTCTGTGTCTGTTTGTGGTGAGGATGTTGAGGTCGTGGAGAGATTCACTTACCTCAGCAGTGATATTCATGTCTCCACTGGCTGTGAGTCAGAGATCAATAGACGTCTGGGTCGAGCCTGGGGAGTCATGGATTCACTGGATAATGGGGTTTGGCGCTGCAGGTACCTGAGTGGGAGGACGAAAGTCCGAGTCTTCAGGTCCTTTGTGTTTCTAGCCTTGATCTGTAGATGTGAGACTTGGACTCTGACCAGGGATCTGAGATGGAGACTTAATTCCTTCGGTACCAGGTCTCTTTGGAGAATCCTTGGCTATCGCTGGTCATACTTTGTGTCCAACGAGCGTTTGCTGAGAGAGACTCGGATGAGATTTGTTACCTGCATTGTCCGTGAGCGTCAGCTGCGGCTGCATGAACATGTGGCTCGTTTTCCTGACGCTGATCCTGCTCACCAGATTCTCTCAGCGAGGGAGCCCTGTGAGTGGAGGAGGCCAATGGGCCAACCATGTGCCTCGTGGTTGCAGCAGGTTGATCACCATCTCAAGGAGATGGGGATGGGCCTGGCATCTGCCTGGGGGGTGGCCAGGCAGAGGCCCCTGGAGTACCGGCGGAAAGTGGACGCAGCGACGCGCTGCTCTGGCGCATGTTCCCATACCTGACCCGACCTGACCTCACTCAAAGGATGGCTGAGATATCACCCGGAGAAGCAAGAAAGACAACGGAGTCCTCTCTTCCTTCGGATAGCAGCAATGACGCCATGCATCACCTGAATATGCAACTGGGAAGGAGCGGTATACAATAATAAATTGTTGAGGGTGGGGTTGTTGACATGGTTGTCACGTGAGGAATGAACAAACACAGAGGATATTCACCTTCTGATGAGACCCTCTCACAAACTTCACATTCATGACATCATCAGTAGAGTAACAATAGAAGTATTCGATGAACATTTCGATCATTTTGTAAATGTACATAACAGGGGTGTGTCACAGCCTCTGAACATTTCATTGGTTGTCCCTTTTAAATCCGACTCTGGCGGCCATCTTTGATCACGGAACGAAGCATCTGTAACCGAGTTACGTGTGGGCTCTCTACTTAAAGAGAAACACACAACGATGAATTCGATTGCTGTGTTTATTACACTAATGGCTGCTTGGTCACCACACTCCGTGATATTCTGCTTCCGGTCACAATTCAATGCAATAGCTTAACCAGCACAACCTGGTTAAGCCTGAACTGTAATATATTGTGATCTACCCCTGCACTGTATTTAATTTCCCCTAATCCCCGTTCACTCCCCTCTAACTAAACCAGACCGGTAAAAGGAACAGGACACGACACAGCCCCACTGCAATAATTGCCCCATTCCCTGGCTTTGTGCCATTTTTTGGCACAAAGCATTTTTTTGGACATTTTTGAACATGTGGGTTTCGTCCCGGGTGCATGGGGGTAAAAAGGGACTTCCCCATGTTAAGTGTGGAGCTCCGCTCCTGGCGACAGCCCAAAGGAGACCAACTGAGTGCATATCCAGGCGGGCAACAGAATGGGCGGGAATGTGGGGGAATTCCCTACTGGCCACCTCGGAAGATATGACTTGCAGCTCTTTGCCCCCTCGTGCCCCAGCGACTATAAAGCTGTGCCCGATGTGCTGGTTCGTTCTCTCTCTGCCCTGGTCATTGCTCTCAATCTCTCTCTCTGCCATGGTCGTCGCATCAATTTCTCTCTCTGCCCTGGTGCTGGATGCGCTGAATCGCCCTCACTTCTTCCCTGGTCCCAGACACTTTGGTTCGCGGTTCCTACAGAGCTCGTGGTCCCTCGTTTGTGGGGTGCAGCGTCGGAGCCATTCTGGAGAGCGGTACGAAGCTGGGGAAGGTGATAGTTACGTACATACCGGTAGGCTGAGGCCACCTTGCCCCTCTCGGTTGTCTCACCGTGTGTGTGTGGTCTGATGGGTACCCTGTCTTGTTATCCGATAGGTAAGGAATAAGTTGAGTTAAATCTGAAACTTGTGCATTTTCTCCCCAACACACCTCGATTGCTCATCATTGCGTTTCCCCTTTTCCTGCCCCGGTTGCCCTTTCACTCCATTGAAGTCCTTGAGTTCCTTCCCTCCTTCCTGTACTCCACAATGCTTATTGCAAATAAATTATTCTTGTTGAATTAAATTTCCAATCTGCCCTTGGTTGTCCATTCTTCCATCGGTCCAGCAATGTCCGCAAGTAGATTAGCTGGGAGATTATAATTCCCCCACTAATTGGCTTTCACATCAATCCGGCGTTATATTCGCAGTAAACTCGGCCACCTTAATCAAGATCCAATAAAAATAAAAGCAGCACAATCACTGAGGGCGCGATTCCCCGATAAGCAGACTATGTGTTCCCAACCAAACGGTCGTCAGATGGAGGACACTGGGTCACGTGGTTAAATTGTTGGCATTCGCGGTCGATTCGAGACCCGCCGCAACATGGACTTATTCGTTTGTGACGGCCTCGATTCCTGGTGGGTCCGGGGAAAACCAGGGACACCCCCACCCTTGTAACCCCGCGACCCCAGGTCCACAACTATATATTAGTTTTTCTCAATTGTTTACACACATTTCCTGAAGCTATTCCTCATTTCTTAAAACGACAAACACAAAACACAAAGCAGTTAATGTTTCTCCAAAACTTCAGAAATCTCTGCCAAAATGTAACACTGAGTTCAAAACCCTGTTTTTTTCCCCCTCAAAATGACATTTTGTAGCCAAATCATCGATCTATAATTCCAGCAATCTCTGTGTGTGTCTGTCTGTCTGTCTGTCTGCGACCGCCGTTTCTCGACGACCGCCGGTCCGATCTGATTGAAACTTGCCAGGAATATTGCCGGGGACCCGCGGATGTGCCTTTTCGAGGTTTGATATCAATCTGACAAGCGGTTCCGAAGTTACGGCCATTTATCTGTCTACCAATGACAAGACACGGTGCTATGACATCACAAATGATGTCACAATTAATGTTTATTTATTTATTTATTTATTGCACGATTGACGGTCCGATCTGATTGAAACTTGCCAGGAATATTGCCGGGGACCCGCTGATGTGCCTTTTCGAGGTTTGATATCAATCGGACGAGCGGTTCCCAAGTTACGGCCATTTATGATACGGTTGGTCCGATCTAATTGAAATAATGCCCCAATCCAGTCATCGTTTACGCCCCTACCGGCCCGTACTAGTACACACAATCCAGCTAATGAATAGACCTCACTGAATACCAAATACACACTGGTGTGATCAATGAAAGACACTGTTATGATAATCTTTAGGTATCCGTATGCTTTTGCTTTTTCGATGTTGTAATGTACAACCGACGTACAGTAGCTTGTTGTTCCAAATTATGAGAGAAGACAGGCCCACTCAAAAATAAATAGAACACACACAAACACAGTGAGATTGTTTTTGTTGTTTTATTTCATTTTTCCAAATTACAGTACTGTAGGCAGGAGGAAACGTAAAACAAAAAGAAACAGGAGAAAAATAAAATACAGTACTGGGAGACAAGTAAAAAAACAAATGCTAAACTTCAATTATCAAAAGCAAAAAATACTAAAGATAAAGAAAAAAAAATGTTAAAGAAAACAAACAAACAAACAATAGAAAAATAAATCATTGAGGGTCCTGTCTCTGCTCTTGATCAGGCCAGACTTTCATCGACAACACAAGCAATGGTCAAGCAGTGGAGGAAATATTTTCTGGTATGACGCATCCACCCCTGGCATGCCTGCTGGGATATCCCCACATGCCTCCTCCATTGCTTGGAGTAGGGGCACACGGTCGTGCACCTTCCACCGCCATGCCGAGAAAAACTCGTCCATTGGGTTTTTATAAAACTCGTCCATTGGGTTTTTATAAAACTCGTCCATTGGGTTTTTATAAAACTCCTCCATTGGGTTTTTATAAAACTCTTCTATTGGGTTTTTATAAAACTCCTCCATTGGGTTTTTATAAAACTCTTCTATTGGGTTTTTATAAAACTCCTCCATTGGGTTTTTATAAAACTCCTCCATTGGGTTTTTATAAAACTCCTCCATTGGGTTTTTATAAAACTCCTCCATTGGGTTTTTATAAAACTCTTCTATTGGGTTTTTATAAAACTCCTCCATTGGGTTTTTATAAAACTCCTCCATTGGGTTTTTATAAAACTCCTCCATTGGGTTTTTGGAAAACTCGTCCATTGGGTTTTTATAAAACTCCTCCATTGGGTTTTTATAAAACTCCTCCATTGGGTTTTTATAAAACTCCTCCATTGGGTTTTTATAAAACTCGTCCATTGGGTTTTTATAAAACTAGTCCATTGGGTTTTTATAAAACTCCTCCATTGGGTTTTTATAAAACTCCTCCATTGGGTTTTTATAAAACTCCTCCATTGGGTTTTTATAAAACTCCTCCATTGGGTTTTTATAAAACTCCTCCATTGGGTTTTTATAAAACTCCTCCATTGGGTTTTTATAAAACTCCTCCATTGGGTTTTTATAAAACTCCTCCATTGGGTTTTTATAAAACTCGTCCATTGGGTTTTTATAAAACTCGTCCATTGGGTTTTTATAAAACTAGTCCATTGGGTTTTTATAAAACTCGTCCATTGGGTTTTTATAAAACTCGTCCATTGGGTTTTTATAAAACTCGTCCATTGGGTTTTTATAAAACTCGTCCATTGGGTTTTTATAAAACTCCTCCATTGGGTTTTTATAAAACTCTTCTATTGGGTTTTTATAAAACTCCTCCATTGGGTTTTTATAAAACTCTTCTATTGGGTTTTTATAAAACTCTTCCATTGGGTTTTTATAAAACTCTTCTATTGGGTTTTTATAAAACTCTTCCATTGGGTTTTTATAAAACTCCTCCATTGGGTTTTTATAAAACTCCTCCATTGGGTTTTTATAAAACTCTTCTATTGGGTTTTTATAAAACTCGTCCATTGGGTTTTTATAAAACTCCTCCATTGGGTTTTTATAAAACTCTTCCATTGGGTTTTTATAAAACTCTTCTATTGGGTTTTTATAAAACTCCTCCATTGGGTTTTTATAAAACTCCTCCATTGGGTTTTTATAAAACTCCTCCATTGGGTTTTTATAAAACTCTTCCATTGGGTTTTTATAAAACTCTTCTATTGGGTTTTTATAAAACTCCTCCATTGGGTTTTTATAAAACTCCTCCATTGGGTTTTTATAAAAACTCTTCTATTGGGTTTTTATAAAACTCGTCCATTGGGTTTTTATAAAACTCTTCTATTGGGTTTTTATAAAACTCCTCCATTGGGTTTTTATAAAACTCTTCCATTGGGTTTTTATAAAACTCTTCCATTGGGTTTTTATAAAACTCCTCTATTGGGTTTTTATAAAACTCTTCCATTGGGTTTTTATAAAACTCCTCCATTGGGTTTTTATAAAACTCTTCCATTGGGTTTTTATAAAACTCCACTATTGGGTTTTTATAAAACTCTTCCATTGGGTTTTTATAAAACTCTTCTATTGGGTTTTTATAAAACTCTTCTATTGGTTTTTTATAAAACTCGTCCATTGGGTTTTTATAAAACTCGTCCATTGGGTTTTCATAAAATTCGTCCATTGGGTTTTTATAAAACTCCTCTATTGGGTTTTTATAAAACTCCTCTATTGGGTATTTCACAGTAAATAACAGTGGAGTAGAGGTTAATTTATCCAATTTTTACTTACCTATTCTTATTTCTGAATGTCAGGATGACGGAGGCAACAGTGAAGCGGCTCAAATTCCGCTGAACTCTCAGTGCAGCCTCCATCAGGATCAAACCACATGGTCAACCAAAGTCGCCCGGATCTCGTCTGAGATATTTTCCCTCCTTGCTCTTCCTCATCCTCCTTCAATTCCTCTCATTCTCACCCTTCCTCTCTCTCTCTCTCTCTCTCTCTCTCTCTCTCTCTCTCTCTCTCTCTCTCTCTCTCTCTCTCTCTCTCTCTCTGCCTCTTGCTACAATGTTGTCAGTCATTATTCTCCAACATAGGAGAGCTCACCTGTAGCCCTTTAATGTGTGTTAAAGCTCTGATTGCTGATTGAATAATTAAAGCAACTTGTGTTCCACCTATGAGAAGTTTCGTATTTTGAATGGCAGTGTTTTCCATGTGAACACAAGAGATTTCTTCATTGGGTTCATAGCACCAGTTCTTCTACTGGGTAAACAATCGAGACAAACTGCTAACAGAGCAATAACGCTTTACGATGATGCAATACACACGATAAGCAACACATCCAGAACTAGTTGACGTGAGTCAGCCTCTGCTACAAGTCCTAACAGGGTTTGCTACGACATGGTAACGGACCAATTTCATCATTCCATGTACAAGGTCCTTCAACCACCGAGATCACATGTCTTTGATCAGATTTTGTGAACCGTTACAACCTTTTAACAATTCACTCAACAGGAACTAAGTTATAAACTAACATTAATAAAGCATATTTACATGAAGCCTGAGAGACTCGCCGACCAGAGTCTGGAGGTCAATGGTGATACCAGGACCGTCAATCCCCTTAAAGTTGGAGACCAAAAAGCTTCACTACGAATGATCCGAGACCACAAGGAACCCGGAGAGAACTCTCCCTCAGTGCGGTCGCTTCAGTTGGTAGAGTCGAACCGTAGGAGACCACACGTACATTCCTAACTAGATGCAAGTCTCGACGACGAGCACTCGCACAAAATGGCTCCCTTCTTCTCCAAACCATGCACTGGAAATCCAGACACAAGCTCAACCGTGCCTTCTGTGCCATGAATAATTATAAAATCCGGCTCAAGGGGAAAACAACCCCTTATAGCAGTGGTTCCCAACCTTTTCTATGCCCCACACCCCTAGGAAATGTTTGATTAATGTTCGCACCCCCTACAAAAGTAATATAACATTTGAAGATGAAGAAGTCTAATTTATTTTTTTTGAATCACAAATTGAACCACATACAATACTGCAGGTGAACAAATTGAATTTTAGAAATAAGCTTTTAACTCGGTGCATAAAATGCAAGTTTCAATTGAGCACTTAGATTCTAATTTATTCAGAAAAAATTGTAAACAGTAAAATCAATGCCAATTGTGAACGTAAAATTCAATGACTTCTTTGCTCCTGCTTCTCATTCACGATTTTGTCAAAACGTGGAACTTTCTTGCTGACTGCGATCCGTAAGGTCTGTCTGTGGATTCAGGCGATTCCAAGATTTTGTCTTGATTGATAAAAGAGAACTGAATCCACATTCACACAAGTATGTTGTTGCAAATGGAATGAGGACACTGAGTGATTTTTCCACCGAGTCTTGGGAACATATCCAGTGCTGCACACCAAAACTCCTCCAAAGTTTTGCTTTCAAATTGCATTTGAAGAGTTCGATTTGTCCGCAAATCAATAAGATCTTCCTTCAGCTCTTCATCATCTGACATTTTCTCCAAATTATAGGAATATGGATTCATGATCCATTCTTCTGAAATATTCAGGTCTCTAGCAGCAAAATATCCATGAAACGATTCTGACAGCATTTCCAACCAAATGAGCCACAATTTCTTTACACACAGTCGGAGTTATGGATCCAGCATCATCAACCATCTCTTCTCGTAAAGGAAAATTGGAGAGACTGCCTCTTCCCATCCTTCGACGCCAAAGATGTAACTTTTCTTTGAAGGAATTCAACTTTTCACAAGCCTTCAATAGGTTTATCCCTTTTCCTTGAAGAGAAATACTCAGCTCATTCATACGAGTGAAAATGTCAGCTAAGTAAGCCAGCATTTGGGCGAATTCCTGTGATCCCAATGCCCCAACCAGATCACATTCACGCTCCTCCAGAAAAACTTTGATTTCTTCCCGCAGTTCAAAGAAGCGGGTTCAAGCTTGTCCTCGTGACAACCGACGGACTTCTGTGTCGGAAAAGCAAAACTGAATGCTCACGACCCAGATCCTCACAAAATGATTTGAAGATGCGATGGTTCTAAGCCCTCCCCCTGATCCAGTTTATGATCTTCACACAAGTATCAAGGACTTTCTTCAAATTTGGAGGCAATGTTTTTGATGCCAAAGCATGCCGATGACGAAAACAATGGGGAACTTGCAAGTCTGGAATCTCCTTTTTCATCGATGCAGAAAATCCAGATTTATTTCCAAGCATTGCAGGTTCCCAGCCAGTGCACACAGAACCAATGACTTTGATGTCGAAATCATGTTTGGCAAAGAAGTCTTTCACCAGCTGCATCACATCCTTTGCAGTTGTGTTTTTTTTTTGGCAGATCTTTACAAACCACGAAATCTTCCTTCACAGCACCATCATTGACATACCTCACTAATGTGATGAGTTGAGTACAACCGGCGACGTCACTTGACTCATCCAACTGAATAGAGATTTTAAAAGGACTGGCTCTGACATCTGAGATGACTTGGTCCAAAATATCTTCACTCAAATCACCGATTCGGTTGTGATTAATAAAGTGTTCACCAGTGGTAGTACCCAATAATGTTACGAATTTGGAAACCCATCGCACACAACATTCAGGTCCTATAGATTAGTTATGTCGGTAAGTATGTGTTTTATAGATAGCTTCCCTTCCCTTGTCGAATGGGTAAATAAATGTAAATGCGCTGTGAGTTACTTTGATAGGGTTTTTCTTTTATTTATACACCTTCCCCTCGCTCTGACCGGCGCCATTGTCCTTCGTGCGTTCAACCACGAACGTGGGTGGGAATTTGTTTGAGACTCCGCCCAGAATGAGGGGTGGGCCTCCTTGGCCAATCAGGGACTTCACTACCTCAGATCGGGATTCCGCCCAGAATGAGAGCGGTGGGCTCCTTGGCCAATCGGGGAACTCACCACCTCAGATCGAGAACGGGGAGGGCGGACACGTTCCGTTTCCCCCCCCCACCCCCAAAAGCAGTGTGAATAAGTACGCGGGTGCTCATCTTGATGAGGTACATCATCACATCTCGTGGGACAACACATCTCGTCTTGGATGGGGGACTTCTTCCTGTCGTGGTGGTCGCCATTGGGGTCGTCGTCTTGCTGGGCTCATCGTGCTGGTCTTCTCTCGCCTTGGTCGTCGTCCTCGTCCTCCTCCTTCTCTGCGGATCAAGCCGCTTGAAGACCGCACGAGGCAGACAGGTCCAAAATAGACCCTGGTCTTCAGCTCGACTGTCCGAGCTGAAGGCCTAAATAAAGGCTTTAGCCACCACCTCTTTGGGTGTGTGTGTGTGTGTGCATCCGTGGGTCTGTCCGTTAAGTAGTAAACTGTGTAAGTGCTTTTGCTGTATATACCCTGCATTGCTTAATAATATTCGGTTAAAGGCCCCGTCACACTTTGACGTTGTAGCCAGCGTATGCCGACGTATGAAAAATTTGGCTAATGCGCTGGCACACGTCGAATACGTTATGGGTAAGTTTTGTATACGTTAACAGCACGCTGAAGCACGCTGGCATACGTCTTAGTACGCCGAGCTCGTCGACAAATTTTAAGCATGCTCAAAATTTTTCGAAGTATGCCAGCGTATGACTCGCACGTTCCGCATACGCTGGCCATAAGTTGTAGGCACGTTATGCGAACGTCGACACACGTTACTTGTAAGTTACTCATAAGTCGAAACACATCGAGGTAACGTTTAGCGTACCCGAAACTTATTTCTAACCTATGTGTAACGTATCTCCAACGCATATTGATGTATGTAGACTTATTTGATGTCTTCCGCACGACCACACAACTTACTGAACGTGTTTCTAACTTGCAGCTACCGTATAATGGCGTATTGGCAGCGTTTTGGGAAATTGGTATATAAAAATGGGGTTTACAGGAGGAACCCGTCAGTGTTCCAGACTCCATGTTGTTGTTGTTGTTGTTGTTCGTCTTTCGGCTGCTCCCGTTAGGGGTCGCCACAGCGGATTATCCGTTATGATCCGCATACTGATTTGGCACAGGTTTTACGCCGGATGCCCTTCCTGACGCAACCCTGGTCGCCTCTTACGACACAGGGATAAGGATTTGGTTTCGCCATGATTCTGGGATGCCCTACACCCTCTCATAGCGTGGTCCAGCGCATAGCTCCCGTCCTCAAGCGATCCTCCAACCCAAGCCTCCGAGTAGCCGGATTACAGGCGCACGCCACTACGCCCGGTGTGTTCCAGACTCCATGGTTTTTTTTTTCTCTTCGGCATGACTGTGATGTTGACACTTCGATTTGTAGTGCGGTTATGATTTAAACCGTTGAGCGGCAGCCTATTAATAGGCTACGCCACGCGATCGTCGGCGATACGCTGCCGCGTGCTATGCATAAGTTACACTATTGTTGGGCATAGGTTGTGAACGCCGACAACACGCTAAGCATTCGTTGGTATAAGTTATCGAAACGTCCTGTGTACATTAATAATACGTTATGCATACGTCCAACTCGTTATGAATATGCCCAAAACTGAAAAAACATCAATAGTTCAGCGTACGCCAGCGTTTTACATACATTTTGATACGTTGCCATACGCTGGTTAAAACGTCAAGGTGTGACAGGGCCCTTAGCTCTGCTCTTGCGTGCTTCCCTTCATTTCCCCGTTGTAATAAACCCCATTTGTTCATTGTATCTGCTCGTTCGTGTCCATTCCTTCATTGGCTGGGCATGCTGCATGTTGGAGAAATAGTGAAAGCGGTTACGACTGTAAGTGGACATTTGGACCGACGGTTCTTGGCGATTAAACCGCTCGGATCGCACACGGAGCGAGCGCGCTAAGCGACTCGTTCCGTACGAGTTCCGTCGAGGGTGAATTTCCCCAGTAGATTCGCCGCGTGGATACTTAGGTATATAGAAATTTGGCTATTCACCCTATTCCACGTGGGTGACCTGTTGGCGATCTTCGGTCCAGTCAGGACCCGTTGGTTCTTGACTTCTCCGGAGTGACGACCTAAATTCCGGGCGATCGATCGAGCCGACTCCGGAGCTCCATCTCGCGGTCGTGCTCGCGGCCAAAGCGCGGCCCCGCAACAATAATACGTATGGCGGTCAACGTGCTAAGATAAATCACACTCAGTAAATATCTTACACCTACAGTGTAGGCGTAATGATGTACAATGATTATGTGAGATGTTGCATTATAATGATTTTAAAAGCAATCCTCTGACAATCAGTTGCTTTACTTATATGTTAATTCTGTTATTCTCTCCTTTTGATTAAATACTCATAAACGAGATTACTATCTACGCAACACTACCACCTACTACCACTTCTCAAGGTACACTGGCAGCTGGCTGAGTGATGACTCGTGACTCATCACTCAAGGACACAAGCCACTCTTTGTTCCATCTCGTACCCCCAGGGGGTGCGGGCACCCCAGGTTGGGAACTGCTGCCTTATACATACCAACAACAACAACAACAAGAAGTCACGTGCCCCCAAAATGACCAGCGAATCCTCACCCGGCCACACATCTCTTAATCTCTTGCTCTTTCCGAGTGGTTCGCAAAGCAGTTGATGAGGAACGAGTGACTTCGCAAACCATAATAAGCCTCTTGATCCCCGCAGTTTACGTGTGTGGGAATATGATAGTATTGTGAACTAGCCCTTGTTCCAACCGCCGATTGCTCCGGAGGTCCTCATTGACGTTCTCGAGAGACCAATACGTACCCCGTGTGTGGTCGCGCTGTATCAGCAGTCAGATGTGACTGAGCGACGTTAACGTCCTAATGCTGATGCCAATTCACACACCCCACTCCTCAACACACAGTCTCGTATGCAAATCCGATATAAATGCCATACAAGAAGAAGGTGGGAGGAGGAAGAAGAAGAATTCAGGCTTGTTTGAGTTCACGTTCTGACGGTCTCACCCCAGCCACAGGCCACAAAGCTGACACCTCACCTCCACCCTTCCCTCTCTGGGTGTGTTCTCAAACTTCGACAACGAACAAACCGGAGCAATTCCTGCAACACCTTGAAACCACACGTTGCTTCAGCTCGGCTCAGATGACACTCAGGAGGAGGAAACGCTTCTGCTCCCCCCTCCGACCGTGTCCCAAATGAGGCTCTCCTCTGCCTCAGTGTCTTCAACCCAGACGGCGTCTCCAACAGGTGGCCCTCAAAGGGATCACTTCAATCCTAAATGAGGTCTCATCACGCGGGCCAGGTGTCTCATCACAAGGGCCAGGTGTCTCATCACACGGGCCAGGTGTCTCATCACGCGGGCCAGGTGTCTCATCACGCGGGCCAGGTGTCTCATCACGCGGGCCAGGTGTCTCATCACACGGGCCAGGCGTCTCATCACACGGGCCAGACGTCTCATCACGCGGGCCAGACGTCTCATCACGCGGGCCAGGTGTCTCATCACGCGGGCCAGGTGTCTCATCACACAGTCCAGGTCTCTCATCACACAAGCCAGACATACGTCCTCCGTTCATTTCCCGCCTTTTTCTCTCCCTCGCTCCTCGCACTCGCCTTTCCGCCCGACGCCACGGATCTCGCTTCTTCTTATTTACTCCACTTTCCTTTCTTCAAAATCCACACAGTGCCGCCACATGAGTTAATGTGTAGGCCTCGAAAAAATAGAAAGAGAAGGGGAAGGAAGGTCGTACAGCAGAAGGATTGAAAACGAAACAAGAAAAAAAAACCTAAGGAAGAAAGAGAGAAAAAGAGAAAGAGAGAAAAAGAGAAAGAGAGAAAGAGAGAAAGAGAAACCTTGGCAAAACCAATGCAATACCACACCACCTGAACGTAACAACAGGTGATGAAAGCTGAGACACTGAAGCGATGTTTCACGGTAAAGTGACACGACACCTGTTCAGCAACATTTAAATCTACCTGTGAAACGTGTTTCCACAACCCTTCCGTACATCATTGGACCGGTGTATGAATTGCTGCACAAAACGGTATTTTCACAGAGCATTCCGTGTGAGATTCGTTCAAAAACGAGATCCGCGTTTCCAGTGACTCGAGTTGTGCTAACCAAGATGGTGGCCCGGCGGCGGCACGGCACACGGGTAGTGCTAACCAAGATGGCGACCCAGTGGCGACACGTCACATGGGTTGTCCTTCTTCAATGCCTTTTACAATCCAGTGAAAACGAATCGTGATTAGAAGTAAACTGCTTAGATACTCTATTCTGCATTTGTATATTTATATGAGCCTCAACCCATATCACATCAACGGGAGCTTGGCATCCGTTGCTTGGTAACCGTTGTGCATGGATGACATAGGCCGCAGGCTTGTGAGTTGGTGTTCCTTGAAAGGAAACTGGAATTTAATTTTTTACCTTCCCGGATGTTCCATGGATTATTTAATCGAAAGGATAATTCCCGAAGGATTAATGAGATAATTTAAATACTCTCCAGAAATAACATTTAATGGCAGCGAGTTGTGACGTCACCACAACCAACAAATTAAAATGCATTAATTATGGACAAGTAATTAGTTAAAAAATGTGGGAACCTCGCCGTGGGGAGTGTGTAAGCTTATGTGTTACGGCTGGACATGGTGAGCAGCCATATGCAACGACGGGGATTGAGCCCCACATGGGACCACATCCACTACTCTAGGATCTGGCCGTGTAGCTCCCACTGAGACCACTCGACAACTGGTCCCCACGACCTTGTAACCAAATGTTTAACCCGCAGCGCCCCCTACAATTAGGGTATGCACGAAAATTGGCGAAAATTGAAGGCCCCCTCGCGACCGGGTGAGTGCATCGATACGAATGAAACTTTGCAGGTTCATGGTACTCAATGAGTACTACAACTTTGCCTCAGGACATATTGACCGATTTCGCTGAGGTCAGGGGTCAAAGGTCAATTAGTGCAAAAATCGATAATATGCGAGAGCTGGAGGTGCCTTCGTGCCAAATGCTACTCCTCCTAGGGTTATGGTCGGATGGTCATGAAAATTCACACTGATCGTCTGGAATACATTGTGCACAAACGATCGAGCCGGATTTTCGATTTAGATCTTTGTTCACCCACAGCACCCCCTCGACCTTTGGGGATTTCCGATTTCAAACCGAATTTTCGGTACTTTTCATTGAAATGGATACAGAGTCAGGTCAGGTCAGGTATGGGAGCATGTGCCAGAACAGTGCGTCGCTGCGTCCACTTTCCGCCGGTACTCCAGGGGCCTCCGTCTGGCCATCCCCCAGGCAGATGCCAGGCCCATCCCCATCTCCTTGAGATGATGGTCAACCTGCTGCAACCATGAGGCACGTGGTCGGCCCACTGGCCTCCTCCACTCATGAGACTCCCTCGCTGAGAGAATCTGGTGAGCAGGATCAGCGTCAGGAAAACGAGCCACATGTCCATACAGCCGCAGCTGACGCTCACGGACTATGCAGGTAACAAATCTCATCCGAGTCTCTCTCAGCAACCGCTCGTTGGACACAAAATCCGACCAGCGATAGCCAAGGATTCTCCGAAGAGACCTGGTACCAAAGGAATTAAGTCTCCGTCTCAGATCCTTGGTCAGAGTCCAAGTCTCGCACCCATAGAGCAAGACTGGAAGTACCAAGGACCTGAAGACTCGGACTTTCGTCCTCCCGCACAGGTACCGGCAGCGCCACACCCCATGATCCAGTGAATCCATGACTCCCCAGGCCCGACCCAGACGTCTATTGACCTCCGGCTCACAACCTGCGGAGACATGAATATCACTGCCAAGGTAAGTGAATCTCTCCACGACCTCAACATCCTCACCACAAACAGACACAGACAGGACAGCAGCATCCAAGATGTCACCGAAAGCCTGGATCTTTGTTTTGACCCAAGAAATCCGTAATCCCAACGGCTCCGACTCCTCATTCAGCACCTCGAGGGCCCCCAAGAGGATGTCTAAAGTCTCCGCAAAGATGACTGCATCATCTGCAAAATCAAGGTCCGAGATCTTGACATTCCCAAACGATGCACCGCAACTTGATCTCTCCGACATCCTCCCGAGAATCCAGTCCATACAAGTGCTGAAAAGTGTGGGGGCAAGTACACATCCCTGACGAACTCCAGTAACAACTGGAAATAAGTCAGAGATGGTACCACCACACTTCACAGCACTCTCAGTACCAGAGTAGAGTTCAGACATCAGATCGATCAGTTTCGGTGGCACCCCACGAAGACCAAGAATCCTCCAGAGGACATCCCGATTCACTGAATCGAACGCTTTACAGAGATCAACATAGGCTGCAAGCAGCCCCTGCCGAAACTCTCGTCTGCGTTCGGTGAGGACACGAAGTGCAAGGATACGGTCAATCGTTGACCTCTTTGGTGTAAAGCCTGACTGCTCTGGATGCTGGTGCTCAAGCAGATGGTGGCGAACCCTATCAAGAATTATCCGAGCAAAGACCTTGCCCGGCACTGAGAGCAGCGTCACCCCTCGGTAGTTGTTGCAGTCTTGGCGATCACCCTTCCCTTTCCAGAGAGGGACAACAAGGCCCCTCTTCCAGTCAGTTGGGATGATGCCTGTGTTCCAGGCAGAGCACAAAACTGCATGCAACGACACGAGTGCAGCATTTCCACCAGCCTTGAGAAGTTCAGCATGGATGCCACAGATCCCTGGAGCTTTGCCCCATTTCAACTGGTTCACCGCAGCCCGTGTTTCCACAAGCGATGGTGGACCACAGTTGATTCGAGGGTCAGCAACAGGGATTGTAACACCCTTGACGTCCAACTCGACAGCTGGGGGATCAGCCTGGTACAACCGCTCAAAGTAACCGGCCCAGCGGGCCTTCACTTCAGACTCCTCTGTCAAGAGCCTACCACTCTCTGCTCGAACTGCAGTGCTCCGAGGGATGGGCTTGGATGAACATAATGCGCGAATTCCCCTGTAAGCGGGACGAGAATCACCTGTCCACAGGTGATGCTCTACCCCCTCACAGATTCCTCGCACATAGGCCTCCTTGTCCACCCTCAGTGCACGTACAGTTTTACGCCTCAGCTCCCTGAACAGCTCAGCTCTGCCATTCAGCCTGGCCCTGCGACTCTGGTCAATGGTATCCAGTGTCCCTTGAGAGATAAAATTCTTCTTTGCCCTCCGGTGAGCTCCAAGGCATCCACCGGCAACATCAAGGACGGTGGTCTTGAAGGTGCTCCACAACTCTTCAGGACCCCCCAAAGCACCCAGACCCCCCAAGTGTCCACTCAGCCTGTTCGCAAACTCCTCAGCTACTCTCTCATCCCTGAGCTTGGCAACATCCAGCCGAGGCTGGGATGGTACCATTCTCCAGGATTTAAGGTGCAGCTTTAGAGTTGCTACAACAAGCCTGTGGTCAGTATTGAGGAACTGAGCACTCCGGTGGACCCTGCAGTTCTGGATCATCCTCCAACGACCGTCAATGAGGACATGGTCAATCTCCTTTGCCACACTGCCAGCGTTGGAATACCAAGTCCAGCGATGAGCTTGTGGGCGCTGAAACCATGAACCAGCCACCCTAATTCCATGACTTCTTGCAAAGTCAAGGAACTTAGTGCTATTCTGGTTCATAGTTCCTGACCCATGGGGACCAACACACACCTCATAACCGTCCCTATCAGTTCCAGTCGATGCATTGAAATCCCCCAAGACTAGAAGTGTATCTCGTCTGGGGCACTGATCAACCACAGACTCGAGTGTGGCGTAGAATGCATCCTTCATGGTGAGGTCACTCGCCTCAGTCGGAGCATAAATAGAGACCAGGGAAATGACACCTAAGGAGTGACGAATCCTTAATCTCATAATACGCTCGTTGACCGGTGTTACCTCAATTATGATTGGGGTCAGCTTATTGGACACAGCTACAGCAACTCCTTGGGTATGGTAACCATCAGAGCGACCAGACCAATAGTAGGTGTAACCACCCACCATTATCTCTCCGCAATCCGGTCTCCGAACCTCAGAGAGAGCTGCAATCCCGATGTCCAAACGCTTGAGCTCAGATGATAACAGAGACAGGTGATCATCCTCTCTTAGGGATAGGACATTCCAGGCACCCACCCGAAGGGACCGCCTCAGGTTAACCCAAGGAGACCGCCGTCTGGTGGACGACACCTCAGCACCACTCCGACACACTCTCCCGCAATCTGACCCAGGGATGTTACCCCGTGGTTTCCCTCCTATCAAAGATTGGGGTCCCGAAGGCTTTGCCCCAATCCCATCATCCGGTGAGCTGCCCTGCGAAGGGAAGCTGCACAGGAGGTACTTCCACGGAGTGGGTTTTCAGATTTTTTTGCGTTTTGCGGAATGAAGCGTTTTACGGTGGCTGGAGTGCAAATCCTGCCACCAACCTCCTAATAAGAAGTAACCCAACTGCAGGAGGACGTCTGCAGACACAGTTGGGCACTAGATATGGATGGCCGTTGGCTCACAAGGAGCTCCTCCGCCCTTTGACAGGTTTTGTTTTTAATCCTGCTGGGTGTCCATATCCAAACACCCTCCTCACCAGAAAACCTGGTGGGGGAGACGGTTTAGTCGCCGACAACCCGACCATGGAACAGGTTAGTACAGGTTTACATGGTACCTGTAGCAGGTCACAGATCGAACCTGACCTGACAAAATATAGTAGTTACATAGTTACACAATATAGGATACAGAGTAGTTATCAGTAGATGGAACTGGATGAGATTTGATATGCATAATCTTAAGGTGATTCCCTATCCGCTATATGACATCCATTTTGCTCTATATCTTATAGTTTCCATGCTCGGCGACCCATCGCCACCTACTGGTCTCTCTGTCTGTCTGTCTGTCCAGAGCATAACTCCGTGCACTTTGATTCGATCTTGATGAAACTTGGTTATGTGTTCGATATCAATGTCTCGTTGTGTTTTCCTGGTGGAGGGTGAGCTACGCCCATTCTGGGCGGAGCCACGCCCAAAAAATAGCCATTTTTAGGAGGTCCTCGGATTAAAAGTCTATCTTCTCGGGAATTGACTGAACGGAATGGGTTCTTCGGTATTTGAATAGCAAAATGAATTATCTAAAACTTGTCGTTGTCCGATTTTTCATTTTCATCCTAAGGTCAAGGTCATAAGGTCAAAATCTTAGAAAATTGCGAACTTTGACATAAAAATCATACGACCGCCCAAACTTTGAGAGCTAGGATGACAATATTTTTTTATGCATAATCTTGAGGTCATTCCCCACCAAAAGTCTTGAAACCATTTTGCTCTATCTCGAACACCTTGCCCGTGGCGCTCCCTTCAAGTTTGTTTTTACGCTGATTCATCAAAGTATGGATAATCCGAGGAGTGCGAAATGCCATATAGCCTATATGACGTTATATTGTTCCTGGAATGTTCCAGAGGAAGTTTTGCACCAAAGGTCATAATCCTTGACCTTTAAAGGCCACAAAGGTCATTTTTTCAAAGTTGTGGGAATCGAACTGGGTTTTCGACCTTCTTCGCCAAACTAACTCCAATAAGCTATAATGTTGTGGAGCCGGGTTTCGGCTGAGTGCTCGACCGCTATGTGGAGCCGCAGGGTCGACTCTACCGAACACCCGGAATCTAGATCGTACCTTTCAGAAAACTCCGAGGGTACCGGTCCCTTACTGGACCATGAATCGTCAATAATTCCACCACGTGGTACAGGGTTATTTGCCAATCTTCAAAATACCTAGAGATTCACGTGGCGAGTTACCGAGTATTCACACCCTCGACGGCACCCGTATGAGTCGAGCCGTTAGCATGCCCGACCCATGCGGATGGATGCCGAAGTCCTGTCGGTCCAAATGTACATTTACAGCGGCAACAGCCTTTATAATCCACCAACACGTGCCATGCTAAGCCAATGGAAGAAACACAGCAACGAACTGATACATTTAACAAATGTATTTATTTATAATGGGGGAAAGGGGGGAGCACACAAGAAGCAGAGTTATCCAACTATTGAGATGCACGTATGTACAGCAAAGAGCACTTAAACAATTCCTACTTACAGACGGGCCCACCGACACACACACACACACACACACACACACACACACACACACACACACACACACACACACACACACACACACACACACACACACACACACAGATACCCAGAAGGACATGGACCTGTCCACCTCGTGTGGTTCGGCTGACACGGGCGAACCAGGCCAGCGTCGAGATGCGATGATGGAATCCAGAGCTCCCTTCAGCGCTCTGCTCCAGAGCTCCCTTTAAACTCGGCAACCAAAACTCTCCTCTGTTTCCCAAACTGTCGAGGAGGCAGGAGGTTTCTCCGCCACTTCTCCAAGTCTTTGAGTTGAACGTCCAAGCGAGGGCTGATAACTCCACACTCGTTCAACCTGCCCGTCAGATTGACCACACCTTTTTACACACCTTGCCTGCTCGATGGTTATCAACCATCTCAAAAGCTCTCTAGTTCACCGACAGAGACGGCACGCAACCGACTTGCGGTTCTTGTGGAGGAAGGATCTCTCCTCTGTCCGATCGTGCTGCAACCTTATTCACCCTCATCCAGGGGGGAAGGGGATGCCTCCTCCCTCCCCGCTTTCCCTCACTGGACAGTTTTGGCACGTAAAATGCGCTTATCGCCCTGCCATTGGCCAAAACGGGCGGCAAATCCGTCGATTGGCCCGGGGGCGTGGTGACGTCACGCGGACTGCCTTTCTCACCTTCGCGGGGTCCGATTGGCTGAGCGGTGGCCACCTCACTCATAGTGCGCTGATTGGTCGAGGGCCACCGCGAGGCTCCTCCTTGAACTCCGCCCACCATGGCGTCGGCCAGAGCGAGGTGAAGGTGAGGGTGATGCTGGCGTTGTTATAGTTGATGTTGGTGGTGTAAAAATAAAAGAAAACCCTGACTATCAAAATAACTTCACAGCGCATGTACATTTAATTACCAATTAAACAAGGGACAGGGAGCTATCTATCCACATTTACTTGGCGAAATAACTGAGCTATAGGACCTGTATGTTGTGTGCTCATGGCTTCCATATTCGTAACAATAGCACGTATCCTGTTTCCTTATTTTAATGTCCACAACATTGTTTTGTGACCTTTAAAAGTTATTCAAAGGTCAAATTTTGAAAGTTACTGAGCGAAACCGGGTTTTCGACATTTTGCAGCTAATAACCTGTCACCCGTACCACATCATGTTGATCATTTTATAACTTGGTCAAAAATTATCACATTGTCTCATCCTTGACTTCTGAAACAATCTACATCGTGAAATACCGCTCGTGAACCATTGTCGTCTTCAGACTTGTCTTGTTTATTTCGTCAACAAGTAATTTGATGGAATTGTTTGATTTGATGGAATTTGATGGAAACAATTTCTTGTTTCCTTTGATTCAAATGTTTATCTCATGCGTTGTACTTAGTAATTCACGAGAATTCATATTTTCAGTTCCACAACAATCAACTTATTCTGACTCTTTTTACATGACATAGCTTTAATTACTGATGGTCTACAGTGTCTAATGGGGTATTGAGGGTCTTCACTGTGTTAAGGGTCTTGAGAGGTTAAAGGGTCCAATGTGTCTCATGGGGTCTTGAGGGTCTAAACGTTCAAGGGTCTAAATGCAAAGGTCTGTTGGAAATAAATGTAGAAGGATGTAGAGGACGGAAAACCCAGAAAGACTTGACTGAAGGTGGTGGAAGAAGAAATGCTGGTAAGGGGGTTAACAAGGGGAGATATTGAAAATAGGGCAAAGTGGAGAAGATTGTCATGGGGCCCACATGGTTAACCCCCAATCTCGCAGGGAAAATGGCCTTAAAAATACCAGGAGTGTGTGTGTGTGTGTGTGTGTGTGTGTGTGTGTGTGTGTGTGTGTGTGTGTGTGTGTGTGTGTGTGTTGTACACACAGTCGAGGGGTTATGGTAATGGGGGTGGGAGTTGGGGGCAGAAGGTGGGGAAAAGTGTAAAACTATCCTGGGGTAGTGGACACTCTCCATACCAAGTGTGAGTGAGCCCCAAGGGTGAACCCGGTATATGGAAGCAAACACACATGGTGGTGGGGGTAGGGTTGGGTGAAGGGTGGTTTAGGGTTTGGGGTGGGGGGGGTTTCATGCAAAACCACTTTGTGGGGGTGAAAGGTCTTCATGGCAAGTTTGTACCCTTTGTGTCAAAAGGAAGGTGTGGCCAGCAAATCAACACACACACACACACACACACACACACACACACACACACACACACACACACACACACACACACACACACACACACACACACACACACACACACACGTTGATATAGATCGTTAGATTTGAGACTAGGGGGGGGGGGCACGTCTTGGTAGATATTACCTTAGAACAGTTATAAATGTTCAGAGTAGTATGGTTTCTCAACTGTTGTGGATTTCCTTTTGGCAAGAAATGGTGTGCAAGCAAAAGCCACTCCGCTCTGTATTTTCAGAGTGCAGCCGAGTTAACACACCCAGCACGTTGTCAGATGCATCCGTTGAAACGAATGTGGGAAGGTTTGGATCGAAAAGAGCAAGAGGAGGGCTCTCAACAATCAGTGTCTTCAAAGGAGTGAAACTCCGCTCAGCTCCGGAAGTCCAAGTAAACTTGAAGTCAGTCGCAGACCAAAGCAGCGCACACATCGGTTCAACAACAGTGGCAAAGTTTGGCAGGAACTTACAGTTGCAAGAGTTAAGTCCCAAGAAGGAGTGCCAGAAAACAATGCTGAGAACCAGGTGCTTCAGTTATAGCTGTGATGTGGTCAGAGTCCGGAAAGTGACGGTCTTTTGAAATGAGATGTCCCAGAAAACGCAGGCTGGTTTGATCAAATGAACACTTGAGTGGTGACTTTTAGTCCAGTGTCATGCAAATCGTGTCGGACAGCACTGCCGTTTGTATCATGCTCAGCTTTGGAACGACCGGAAACAATTTTTGGCCAGGTGGTTTTGTACACCTGGTAATCCCAGAAGAATTGTCGCCATCATCTCTTGAAACACAGCAGGGGCCGATGTCAAGCCGTGTGGAATGGCGCAGTATCGGAAAAGTCCCTCGTTTGTAATAAAAGCCATCAAATCCCGGCTGTCATCGTTCTGGGTCACCTGATGGGAAGCACCAGCACGGCCAATTGTGGGAAAGACCGTCGCACATCTCAGCTCGGCAAAAAGTTCCTCCACGTCAGGCAATGGGTGACAGTCCACGAAAGTTGCTTTGTTGGGCTCCCGCAGATCGATAAACGTCTGAATCCCACCTGATTTCTTCTGAACGATAACTATTGGGGAAACCCAGGGAGATGCATCAACTTTCTCAATTATTCCCATCTCCAGCAGTTGGTTCAGTTCATCTGCAGACAGCTCGTCTCACAGACAGTGGAAGCAGTCACAATTTTTGTTGTACATGAGCCGCGGCATTTGACTTTATCCTATACAGTACCCCTTTTACACATCCCACAGGTGTCACGATTTCTAATCGGCACGAGTTTCTAGCACGGGAACGATTTGTTCTGAGGTCAGTGCAGAATTACCTACTATGTGGCACCGCAATGCTTTGATCCATTCCCAACAATGGAGAACCAAACTTAACGATGTAAAATGTGGCTGGAGCGATGACACCATCATGAAAACCAGTGATATGTAAGCATCTCAATCCAGGAAAGCCATCTTTCAAGTAAGTGACTAGTTTGATGAGAGACTCAATCAGTCAGTCGGCAAAATGTCTCTGGCACAGCTGTTCTGGCAGAATAGAGATCGAGGAGCCAATATCAGTGATGAGTTCCACATTGCAGTGATGCCCAGCAGGTGACTCAATTTGTACCTTACAGAGAATTTTGTATTTTGTAGAGACAGCATCGTTTAGGTAAAGCACAGAGAGTTCAGGAACTCCAACCTCGTGTACCTCTTTCTGGGCAGAGGCAGACTTTTGAGAAGTGTCCCACTGTCCCACAGGCATTGCATCTCTCATGTGAAGCAGGGCAAGAAGCTGCATTGACAAGGTGGTTTACAGACCCACACCTGGAGCATGTACGGCGATTTTTCGTGGACAAAGAATCCACGGAGCGGTTTGAAGGTGAGGTAATGGAACGCGATTCCTTCCGATGACTCTTTGTCTTTGCGTGTTTGGCGATGATCACGAGGACCGAAGCTGAATCGGATAGCAACGTTGCATTTAGCATGTCCGATTCAATTTTGCAGACCATTTAACTGCTTTCGTCAAGGTAAGATTTGGCTTGAACAACAGTCTTTCACAAATTCTGGTGTTGGAAGCATGCTCCACCAGTTGATCACATGGCCATCTCAATCCTCAATTTCTCTGAATTCACAAACGGCAGACAGTTCGCGCAAGGCCGCAACGTATTGACAGACTCGTCGGGCCTCTGAGCTCTCTGATGCAATTTATGGCGTTCAGCGATCACATTGATTTTCTGTATGAAGTGCTTTTCGAAAACAGCCACAGCGGCTTCAAAGGTACTACCTGTGGCCGGTAAGGTGTCTCTCCGTCCACAAGCAGTGTAACAGAACAGCACCCTTTCACATAAACAGCTTGGTGTTGACTTGGTGGTTAGGGTGGCTGGCGTTGGATCTTAGAGTCCTGAGTTCAAGCCCCTGTTTTTTTCCGTTCAATTAACACCAGGTGGGGTTGACTCAGCCTGTCATCCTTCTGAGGTCGATGAAATGAGTACCAGTGTACTCATAATAGGGGCATTGCATCAGTGGCATGGCTGTGCCCTCAACCAATGATGCAACCAGCAGCACACAAAGATGACGACCGTTTCAGATCTCAGGCCAGGCCTCACCTTTGGTGTCGATGATAAGTTATATTAGTAGTTCTCAAACATTTTCTTCATTTTCTTCCAAGTGTGGAACGGAATAGCAGGTTTTCCCATTCAGGGCAGAAACTGAGTGGGTAACGGAACGGAAGCTGCCATCCTCGTCACATTTTGTTGTTTGGAGCTTCGACTTACAATAAATTGGATTCAGACCACAGGTGTGCAGTACACAGGCTTTACTTAAAATGTCACCAGCTTTCTACTCTTCTTCTTCTTATTATCTAACCAAATCCGTATGCCACCCTTGATCGCAGTCTTGTGTCCAAAGTGAGATTAGCATTTACATCGTCAATATACAAACGTTTTCACAACATGCATTTTCTTGAAAGTTTTGTCATTCTTTAAAAATGAATCACAAAATTCCTTTTCAATTCCGCTTCCCTTCTCTCATCGTACTCACAAAACGGGAAGCCAAGCTTTGAAAGTAACTTGACAATGTCAGAAACCATTGCAAGGTGAGGCCTGTTTCTCAATGGTACTGATGAGTTTTTGAAAGTTTCACTGCAGCGGATATAGTTTCTTCGCCGTTTGAAGCATTGCCACTTTTCCAAACATTTCAAATGAACCAGTCTGACTCTGATGAAGAATCAACTATACTCTTCCTCACTGGGTCTTTAATCCACTGAATAAACACACTACCACTACAACTATTTATTTAACAGCCCCAATTCCCACCATGTTATACTGTCAAAGTCTCCACATCTGACAGTCGTTGACGATTTGAAGTGTTATAATTGCTTATACACACTCGCTTCTGAGCTGTCCAGCATGGGTTCGAATCCCGACCTACTTAGAAACTGTCTGCTGTTTCACAGGCAGGGCGAGGCATCACAATGTTAAAATGGACATCCCAGCTGCTGGCGCGACTTGGTAGATGTTAAAGACCCAACGATGTCCTCGGCGAAGAGCAAGCAAGCTATCCCCAACACCGTGACCAAATTACAAATTCCTGCCTTGACTTCCTTCGTCGGTGACAACCTGTCCATGATTGTAACCCGAGCCAGGAAATTGCTTCGGCACAACAGTCCGTATAGAACACGGGACATGATTGATTGGTATTGCTTATACGGGAAGGCTGTGCAAGATGACACCATATATGTTTTTTTCTTTGTGAAGTCACAGATCACTGAAGAACAAAACGACAGAGTACGAGGGAACTTTGACCGACATGGAAGGATAGCAGGGGACAAGCGGACATTATAAGGATCTTCATTGCATACATGTAGAGCAATGTCACCCGGCACCTACCGAAGTGACTGGCACCATGGAGTAAGCAGTCGACGCGAATGCGAATCTGCAAGTCTGTTTCGAAAGCCAATCTGTAACCAATGCGATGATCACGGCTTGCTCTACCAGCCGGTCCTCAAATATATTCCAACATGACCATTTAATTTTGACATTTTTCAGGGGGTGATCCTTGATGCCATCGTATTAATTAATTTCTCATTCAATTATCACTCCAAAATCTACTATACTAAAATAATACAATATGTTTGGATGAATGTGTGTTTGTTTGTTCGTCCTTTATAGGCGGCCGAACCGTTGGATGGAATGAGATGAAACTTGGCATGAGCGATCCTTGGGACATGAGAACGGACAGGGGGGGGGGGGGGGGAGGGGGTCAAGTCAAAGGTCACCGGGTAACTTCAATATTTCAATTTCATCCGATCGAGACGGGACCAACGCCATTCGACAGATAATCAAAATTAAATGACAGTTGATTGACGACATTCACTTCCGACTTCCTGTTTTCGAGTTATGACGTCATAAATTGACTAAAACATCAATTTTTCATGTTTGTTTGTCCTTTATAGACGGCCAAACCGTTGGATAGAATGAGATGAAACTTGGCATATGTGATCCTTGGGAACGGACATAAGGGGGTCAAGGTCAAAGGTCACGGGGTCAAGGTCACCGGATAACGTCAATTTCATCCGATCGAGACGGGACCAACGCCATTCGACAGATAACTGTACCCGCCCATGGGTGGGTACTTTGCGAGTGAATAATGAACACAAGGTTTTCTAATTGTTTGGGTTTTATTGTTAAACACGTTTTGAGGAAATCACCCAGGACAGTCTGCACAGAAAATGAAACCGATAGCACCGTCAGGCATGACAGAGGTGGCCAGCCGACAAAGAGGCAGCCTCATGAGGCCTAGTCAGGCCAACTTGGGCCCGGCTTAATCCTAGGCCTTGTGCGGTAGGCGTCGGGTGGTCAGGTCACTATTCAAACCCTTGGTGCTCTGCTTTGTCTGGAAAAAGAAAAAAAAAATACATACAGTATAATCAATGTATAACACCAACTTCATGGACTTTGGAAGCCATAGTCCAAGACTTGTATTAGCATAACCAGATTGCTCCATAATAATCTACATTTTAAAATTGCTCATACTAATCTATGCCTGGTGTTGGCTTAATGGTTAGGGTAGTGGGCTTGGGATCCTAGGGTCCTGAGTTCAAATCCCACTCTACTGTTGAATTAATACCAGGTGGGGCTAACTCGGCCTGTCATCCTTCCAAGGTCGGCAAAATGAGTGCCAGCATGTTGGTAAACTGTGTCGGAGCGGCGACCCGTCCAGGATTGTGTCCAATAGCCAAGGAGACTGCTTAGGCAGCACCGACGCTCTGCACAGAGTATAGTCCCAATGAATGGATGGATAATAATCTATATATTTGATTGCTCCATAATAATCAATATATTAACTTGCCGGATTTCTCCGTCCATCCCTCTGTCTGTCATGCTATATTCACCGAGATGTCATTATGACGTCGAGTGCGAGGTTAGGCTTCTACAGATGTGTGCGTCATCCTGGCATCCAGCACCCATCCCGTCGCTTCGATAATGCCAGGTGGACACCAGAGCCAATATGTGTGACGTCTTTAGGCGACAGGCTGTGTGCCAGAATTGAGGCATCACGATGATGGATTGAGTAAGACGGCGTTATGTCTAGCGCTAGGCCTTTACAGCGGTGTATTATTCATGACTCAATGAGATTTACATTTTGCAATAGGGGTAAAAAAAACAAAAAACGTCATCTCTGCTCCCTGGGAACATAAAACGAATCCATAATCTTGTTTTTTGGCGAATACGTGTGCATATTACGAAAATTAACGCCGAGTTGTTAGCAGTAAAGAAAATGTTCCTGAAAAAAAAATTTTTGTGTGCAAATATTGACAGAAAACAAACAGTATTATTGTTCTGTGACATATCAGTTATGTTGTTCAACTACCATCAGCGAAGCGACAGGTTCAATGCTAGTAATGTAAAAGCAAAACAAGCCTCGACTTAAACAGTATCTAATCAAGAATGAGCTCTATACATATACTTGAGCATAAAACGTCCTTTTTACCTTCACAAGAGAACAAACCAGTTCTGTTTAATGTCCCCCCCCCCCTCCTTCATTTTTCCACTAATCGAAGTTGTTCATTATTTATAGTTTCCCAAAATGGGGAAAATGAAGACAGGGAATAGCTGTGGTCTTTTCAAATGCTGGTGTAACATGACCATTTGCACATCCAGATCTGTTATGGTCCATAGCCACCCGAAAGGTCTTGTCTTTAGCCGATAAAACTGCGTTTGGTAGTACAGCCATGAGGCTTCTCTGTAGTCTAATCTACAAGCCGAGACCTACTCCAAACTGGGAGGGGAACGATTCAACGCAATCGAGCATTGTATGTTTAAAATGGTTTATACAAAATACCCGGCTTCTTTTACTTCTCCTTTCATACGCAGCACAGGGCTACAGGGAGCAAAACTTGCTGGGAGAGTTGCTGTGCCGCTGATGTAGTGCTCCCTGTAGGTGAGAGCGGGAATTTGGAATTTGGCCATGGTGCCAACAATAACTTGCCCACTCTTTGCGAAGGATACTGTGGAATCTAACGTCCACCAACTTATGCCGGCAGATGGGACATCCAATTTAACATCCATCCGAGGGATGGCACCCACATTGAAGAATTGCCCTGCACATTAACACCAGGATGACAGTTTATAGCAGGGTCAGGATTCAAACCCAGGCGAGACAGGTCAGAGTGTAGTTTGCACACATCTAGGCTCTCCTACCATCCAAAATACCCTGCCATTAACATTTCTATTACAACTAGCATCTCCTCGTGTCACAAGCATTATTGCATTCCATCGTGGCACAACAAGGTGAAGAAGTCGCAGACCTCAGCATGAATACGTCCGCACAGTCGAGGTGTCAGGCCTTGGTGGACCGGGCAAGCTGCCTGAAAGGTGAAGAAGTGTATAAATAAGTATGTTGGAAAAATGATTCACAGATTGTGCAAATAAAGCAGTATTGTCTGTCTGTCTGTCACTCTGTCACTCTGTCACTCCCTCACTCTCTCACTCTCTCTCACTCCCTCAAACACACTCTCTCACACTCATGCTCTCTCTCACTCTCTCTCTCACTCTCACACTCTCTCACACCCTCACCCTCACTTTCACACTCTCACACTCTCTCACTTTCTCACTCTCTCACTTTCTCACTCTCTCACTCACTCTCACACTCTCTCTCACACTCTCTCTCACACTCTGTCACTCCCTCACTCTCTCACTCTCTCTCACTCCCTCAAACACACTCTCTCACACTCTCATGCTCTCTCTCACTCTCTCTCTCTCACTCTCACACTCTCTCACACCCTCACCCTCACTTTCACACTTTCACACTCTCACACTCTCTCACTTTCTCACTCTCTCACTTTCTCACTCTCTCACTTTCTCACTCTCTCACTCTCTCTCACACTCTCTCTCACACTCTGTCACTCCCTCACTCTCTCTCTCTCACTCTTACACTCTGATTCTCTCACTCTCACTCACACACTCTCACTCTCACACACCCTCACTCACTCTCACACTCTCTCTCTCTCACTCTCTCACGCCCTCACTCCCTCACACTCTCACTCTCACACCCTCACTCTCTCACTCTCCCACACCCTCACTATCTCACACTCACTCTCACACTCTCTCTCACTCTTTCTCAGACTCTCACTCCCTCACTCGCACTATGTCACTCTCACCGGGTCTCACTCTCTCTCACTCTTTCTCACACTCTCTCGCTCTCACACTCTCTCGCTCCCTCACTCTCTCGCTGCCTCACTCTCTCATTCTCACACTCACTCTCACACCGTCACTCTCTCACTCCCTCACTCACATTCTGTCACTCTAACACTCTCTCTCTCTCTCTCTCTCTCTCTCTCTCTCTCTCTCTCTCTCTCTCTCTCTCTCTCTCTCTCTCTCTCTCTCTCTCTCTCTCTCTCTCTCTCTCTCTCTCTCTCTCTCACACACTCTCTCACTCAGACTCCCTCACACACACTCTCACTGTCTCTCACTCTCTCACACCCTCACTCTCTCACACCCTCACTCTCTCACACACTCACTCACACTCGCTCACTCACACTCGCTCACTAAACACTCGCTCACTCACACTCTGTCACTCGCTCACTCACACTCTCTCACTCTCACTCTCACACACTCAATCTCTCAATCTCTCACTCTCACTCACACTCTCACTCTGTCACTCTCTCATACCCTCACTCCCCCACTCTCTCACAACATCACACTCTCACACTCTCTCACTCCCATACTCTGTCACTCTCTCTCTCTCACTCACACTCTCATTCTCTGACACTCTCACTCTGTCAGTCTGTCACTCTCTCACACTCTCTAACACTCTGTCAGTCTGTCACTCTCTCACGCTGTCACACTCTCTAACACTCTCTCTCTCTCTTTCTCTCTCTCTCTCTCTCTCTCTCTCTCTCTCTCTCTCTCTCTCTCTCTCTCTCTCTCTCTCCCCGTCCCTCTCTCTCTCTCTCTCTCTCTGTCTCTCTCTCTCTCTCTCTCTCTCTCTCTCTCTCTCTCTCTCTCTCTCTCTCACACTGTCACTCTCTCACTCTCACTCCCTCACACACACTCTCTCACTGTCTCTCTCTCTCTCACACACACTCTCTCACTGTCTCTCTCTCTCTCTCACACACACTCTCTCACTGTCTCTCTCTCTCTCTCACACACACTCTCTCACTCTCTCTCTCTCTCTCTCTCTCTCTCTCTCTCTCTCTCTCTCTCTCTCTCTCACACACTCTCTCACTGTCTCTCTCTCTCTCTCTCTCACACTCTCTCTCTCACTCACACCCTCACTGTCTCACTCTCTCTCTCACTCTCTCTCACACTGTCACTCACTCTCTCTCACCCTCACACTCTCTCACTCTCACTCTGTCACTCTCTCACTCTCACACCCTCACACCCACACTCTCTCACCCTCACTCTCTCACACCCACACTTTCTCACTCACTCTCACTCCCGCTCTCATGCTCTCTCACTCCCTCACACCCTCACTCTCTCACACACTCGCTCACTCACACTCGCTCACTCACACTCTGTCACTCGCTCACTCACACTCTCTCTCTCACACACTCAATCTCTCATTCTCTCACACTCACTCTCTCTCACTCACACACTCTCACCCTCACACTCTCACACCCTCACTCTCTCACACCCTCACTCTCTCACATCCTCACTCTCTCACAGCCTCACTCTCTCACTCTCACACCCTCACTCACTCTCTCACACTCTCACTCTCACACCCCTCACTCTCTCATACCCTCACTCTCTCACACTCTGTCACTCTCACACACCCTCACTCTCACACTCCCTCACTCTCACACTTTCACTCCCTCACTCTTTCACACTCTCACACTGCAACTCTCACTCACACCCTCACTATCTCACACCCTCAATCTCTCACACTCTCTCACTCTCATTCTCTCACTCTCTCACACCCTCACACTCACATCTTCTTACTCTCACACTCTCACACCCTCACTCTCTCACACCCACTCTGTCACTCTCTCTCTCTCATTCCTCACTCTCTCTCTCTCATTCCTCACTCTCTCACTCTCACACTCTCTCTCACTCCCTCACTCTCTCACACACCCTCACGCTCTCTCACTCTCTCACAGCCTCACTCTCACACTCTCTCTCACCCTCTCACACCCTCACCCTCATTCTCTCTCTCTCTCACTCTCTGACTCTCTCACTCTCTCACACCCTCAATCTCTCACTCTCTCTCATTCTCTCACTCTCTCACACCCTCACTCTCTCACACTCACATCTTCTTACTCTCACAATCTCACACCCTCACTCTCTCACACCCTCACTCTCTCACTCTCACTCTCTCACTCTCACTCTCACTCTGTCACACCCTCACTCTCTCACACCCACTCTCTCTCACTCCCTCAATCTCTCACACACCCTCACACTCTCTCACTCTCACTCCCTCTGTCACTCTCACTCTCACTCCCTCTGTCACTCTCACTCTCACACCCTCACACCCACACTCTCTCACTCTCACACTCTGTCACTCTCACACCCTCACACCCTCACTCTCACACTCTCTCACCCCTCACTCACTCATACCCTCACTCTCTCACTCTCTCACACTCTGTCACTCTCACACTCCCTCACTCTCACACTTTCACTCCCTCACACTGCAACTCTCACTCACACTCACACTCTCTCACTCTCACACCCTCAATCCCTCACTCTCTCTCACTCTCATTCTCTCACTCTCTCACACCCTCACACCCTCACTCTCTCACACCCACTCTGTCACTCTGTCACTCTCTCTCTCATTCCTCACTCTCTCACTCTCACACTCTCTCTCACTCCCTCACTCTCACACACCCTCACACTCTCTCACTCTCACCCCCTCTCTCACTCACTCTCTCTCTCTCTCTCTCTCTCTCTCTCTCTCTCTCTCTCTCTCTCTCTCTCTCTCTCTCTCTCTCTCTCTCTCTCTCTCTCTCTCTCTCTCTCTCTCTCTCTCTCTCTCACACCTTCACTCCCTCACTCTCACACTCTCTGTCACTCACCGCACTCTCTCACCCTCACACCCTCACTCTCTCACACTCTCACTCTCACACTCTCACCATGGGCTTCCGCAGAAAAAAATGCAGGGGGGAGGGGGGGCAATGTTATCCTGAGATCGCCGTGTTAAGTGTGAAGACATTTTTTTGCTCAGATTACTGTAAATAACAGAACAAAATGTTAACAATTCTCCAGGTAGAAGACGCACGATTGATCGAATGTCTTGATATTTGGCGTGGAAGATAGTGTTTTTTCGTTCATTCCTTCTATGTTGCGGCTATTTATTTTATTTCAGTTACAAAACTCATGCTCATTTTCTGCGTTGGATTTTATACAAAATAATTAAACTAAATGTTCTTGATTTGATTGTAATAGAGTCTGGGGAAGACCAGTGTATTAAATTTGTTTTCTTTTGTTAACCTCATTTTTCTTATTTTTCAGGAATGTGAAATGGATCTCAGGAGGTTCTTTGAAAAACGTAAGTCTGATGACTGACAACAATCAAGACACCCCGGGTACATCGGAGACCCATGTTGAACCAGCAGAGCAGCGCAGAGGGGTACATCACGAGTAGTTACTCACAGCAACCAATCAGATGCCACCCCAAACACCACTTGCGAAAGTGGCCAATGACTTTCCTCATCATCTGGACATTGGATCATACGTCAAAACCACAGAACATTTGACCAATAATCGAAGATATGACCTCCTGATGAACACATACGTCCCACCAACTGATTACAGCTATCAGAACGATTTACAGGGCTCCCGCTGTTTCCGCCACACGTGGATAAACCAATATTCTCCATGGCTGGCCTACTCAAGTCACTTGAAAGGTGCTCTGTGCAAATACTATGTGCTGTTCCCTCAACCAGTGCACCGAGGTCTAATGGGTGCGTTCATCGTGACTCCTTTTGTTAAATACAAAGACTTCAATGAGTGCGCGAGGAAGCACATGCTTTCCTCCTGGCACAAAGGCGCACTGCAAGATGCCAACAATTTCCTCACCACCATGCAAAGGTCAGAGTTGACCATCATGAGCCAGATGGACCGAGCAGTCACTCAAAACTGAGAGAAACTGTCCCCCATACTATCCAGCATTCTGTTCTGCTGCAGCCATGACATTGCATTGAGGGGGAAGGAGAGTACATCAGGGAACCTCTGTGACCTACTGCGATTCAGGATAGAAGCAGGGGACATGGTCCTGAAGGATCACATGGAGGGCGCAAGCAAAAATGCGAGATGCACATCAGTTTGTGTACAGCACGAGCTGATAGTTCTCTCCGAAGAAGTAGTAAGAGACAATATTGTGAAAGCTGCAAATGAATCAAATGGATTCTCTATCATTGCAGATGAAACTGCTGACATATCAGGCACCGAGCAACTGTCCATTGGAGTACGATTTGTTGCGCTGCAGGAACAACGGAATGACTCGGCCACCATACGTGAGGAATTCCTTGGATTCATTCCACTGGAGAGGGTGGACGCTGCAACAATTGCAGATACTATCATTGACCAAACAAAAAAATTTGGTCTTTACCTCGACAAACTCCACGGCCAAGGCTACGATGGATGCTCAACCATGGCAGGAAAAGACAATGGTGTACAGGCCCGTATCAGGAACACCTATCCCAAAGCTGTTTTCGTGCACTGCTCTTCACATCGACTGAATTTGGTGGTTCATGATCCGAATTCTGTCGCAGATGTGAGGAATACGACTGGAACTGTGAAATCTATCATTAAATTCTTCCGTGACAGTCCCAAGCGCAGGAGACTGGTTCCAAATATACCTTTGTTGTGTGAAACCAGATGGAGCGCAAAGTACAAAAGCATCCGCATCTTTTCAGAGAACTTTTGTGATATCTATGCACAACTGGAGCAACTGGAGACAAACCAGCATGAGTCACAGAGTACACATCAGATGGCGTATCAGCTGAGGTGTGCTGCAGGAACCACAGTGTTCCTCATCTGTCTGAAGATCATTGCGAAGTACTCAGCGATGATGGAGCCAGTTACCCAACAGCTGCAGGCAGTCGACATGGACATGATGGGAGTCTGAGATCACATCGACCTGTTTATGAAGGCTTTCCGAGCTCACCGGGATGGTGCAGACCGTGTGTTCTCAGAAGATGTCATCTCTGAGGTGAAAACCTTGGCAGAAGAACTTGGCATAGACTTGACTATGCCTCGGCAATGCGCACGCCAGGTCCACTGGCCGAATGTAGGAGGCTCCATTGAGGAGTACTCTCGCCACACCATCAATGTCCCGTACATGGATTCCTTGATCCAGTCTCTGGAAAGTTGCTTTGGTGAAAGTAACGCCATATTTTCACATTTTCGCACTACATCGGAGAGAAATACAGCAAACAAAGAGATGAATTCAAGAACATCGTTTCATCTGTCAAGGAAATGTATGGCATTGACAACCTTGTAGAAGAAGCTCTAGCATGTTATGACATGCAGAAGCATAAGCCACTGGATGACAACTCTCTGGGTATGATCGAGCTGGTGAAGCAGACCACTCTGTTCCCTGCTGTGCGCAAGGCTATCCTCATCGCACTGACTCTGCCTGCAACATCATGTACAGTGGAAAGGTCCTTCAGCACACTGCGCAGGGTGAAGACCTGGTTAAGATCAACAATGAGTGATAAACGTCTGTCCGGCCTCTGCATGCTAAGTGTCCACCGTGACAAAGTGAACAGCCAGATGACCGAGCTAATGAACAGGGTCATTGACAATTTCGGAAGAGATCCCCGACGGCTCCAATTCCTGTTCCAAGAGTAGTAAGCTGCTCTAACTGAATGAACTGTTGAGAAATGTTTATGTTATTTTATTCATTTTGTATTTTCCATGTAATTTTTTCAAATTTTTGATTTTCCAGGGGGGGGCAAATGCCTCCCCCCCTTGCCCCTCCCTGCGGACGCCCATGACTCTCTCTCTCTCTCTCTCTCTCTCTCTCTCTCTCTCTCTCTCTCTCTCTCTCTCTCTCTCTCTCTCTCTCTCTCTCTCTCTCTCTCTCACTCTGTCTCTCTCTCTCACTCTGTCTCTCTCTCTCACTCTCTGTCACTCTCTCACTCTCACTCTGTTACTCTGTCTCTCTTTCACTCTCTCACCCTCTCACTCTCTCACCCTCTCACTCTCTCACTCTCTCTTGATGTACATTATCCTGTTTAATGCCTCTCATCTTTCCATCATCATGTGCTCCTTTCAAATACGTCATGCACCCCCCACAGCTTACTTTCTGACGGTAGCTTGCGATGGGGAGGAGGTGTGGCCACTGGGGGGAGGGCTGTAGGAGGTGGGGGTGGTAGACGATATGCTGGAGGGAGGGGTGGCTCTGGGGGAGCACCCACCCCCAGAGGGGGTTCCTTGGGGCGGAAACGCTTTCTCCAAGAGGGAGCTCTTTGAAAACCCCTATCTTCACCCTGCGGTAATGAAGACAAAAAATTAACGAATTAAAACTAGACAAGAGGAAGTTTGATGATATTAAAATAATAAAATAATGGATGGATGTAACATCTCTATGGAGCTTTTCTTTGGCACATATTGAAGAACAGGAGGAAAGAAGGGGAGAAAGAAAAGAACAAGCTGTAGTCATCTTCATGCTCTATAAAAACGATGTCAAGTGAGAACCACACTTGAGGATGGGCACTCAACCTCAGCATGACACGGTCAGTATGGCCCCTGGAATTACAACAAAAGAACCACTCTCTTGAGATCACTTGCCATGTCCTGATGGAGTAGATTATGACCAGAGTTGAGTGATGCTGCAGATCATGAGGCAAGAATCTGGAACTTTGCCAGCGTACCAGCACACAATAGACTACGCTTGTCAAAAAAGCATTACGCGGTCTTTATCGTTTCAAAGTGAGTGTTAGCAGCTAGAGCAGCAGGCTTAATATCTGCTCCAAGAGGATGGTGTGCTCTATGGGGGCTGCAGTGTCCTTACTCTGTCTGTCCTAGCTGCACAGCAACTTTAGTTGAGAAGAGGAAAGTGGGAATCAAGAGTAAGTATACATTGAATACAAGAAGGGGACTCGGTAGAGCGATACCTCCGCCACGTAATACCTGATCCATGGGAACATATTGGGCCCAATACATTTTTGAAATATCATGCTATACAGTACTATATCGTTTTTGGCCCTATCTCACAATGGTGAAGAATCACTTTGAAAATTAAATAATTTTCTTATCCAGATCCGGATCTGGATTCGGATCTTCACCAAAATCGAATCAATTCGTCCTTGAAACAAACCCAACATGTCTACCAAGTTTCATCCGAATCCATACACAACTTTTTGAGATATCGTGCTATGTATAATTTTTTAGCCCAATCTCTCAATGGTGAAGAATCACTTTAAAATACTAGTAGTCGGATCCGGATCTTCAACAAAATCAAATCAATTCATCCTTGTCACACACCCAACATGTCAACCAAGTTTCGTCCGAATCCGTCCACAACTTTTTGAGATATCGTGCTCTATATCGGTTTAGCCCTATCTCTCAATGGTGAAGAATCACTTAAAAAATTATCAGATGCAGATATTCAACAAAATCGAATCAATTCTTCCTTGTCACACACCCAACCTGTCCACAAATTTTCATCTGGATCAGTCCACAACTTTTTGAGATATCCTGTGCACAAACAGACAAACAGGGTGAAAACAACCTCTTTTCACCTTCGGTGATGGAGGTAAGAATTCCTTCTGGAAAGATGAAATGATTTAAAAAGTTTATCAACAGTCTTGAATATAAAATAAAAATATAATGTGGATGAATATAAAAGGAAAATATAAATATGCAATTCTGAGTTTGATCAGTGTTTTAAGACCATGATGTATAAATACCAAAGTGGTCTGTTGTTCAATCACAGAGAAATACAACAAGAACGGCTCCTCACCTCCTCTAACCGCCTGTCTGTGCCAAGAGCAAGCAAGTTGTTGAACTCTCGCTCGAGAATCTGTCGTGCCTGGAAATAGAAATGCAGCACAGCTCGATTATATTGCACAATATCTCAGGTCTCTATCCCAAATAGTCTTAATTTTCCAATCGACCAAGATCTTCATTGCAACAATAATATTCGAGATGCTCCCAACCAACCTCCTTCCAGGCATTCTCATCCATATCAGCTTCACAATAGTTCCTCAACTTGGCTCTTTGTCCCTACGTACCTGCGTGTTCTGCGTTGGGACCTGCAGAGCAAGAGCCAGACTGCAATGGTCGAACCCATCATCGAGTGCCAGCAAAGCCCCATGAACTCCACTTTCCACCAGGTTCCCAGCAAAGTCTCGCAGACCAATCGATACAACCCATGCCATGACCCGCTCATTACTCCACACTAAAACATCTGCAAGGTGCCAATAATTCATCAGCCTCGTTAATGACACTTGTGGAAATATAACGTCGCGTTAACCTTATTTCCACGAAGGTGCATGCATTGAGGCAGTGATTTTACAGTAGGTGCTGCAAAACGAGCGAGAGTGACAAACCGCAAGGTATGAGTACCTGCCAGTGTTACAACAAAAACAGCCATTTTCCCAAATTCAAATTTTGAAAGCATTTGATATTTAAACCATACCTCCTCTTGAACACATCCAATGTTACTGCAGAATTATCTTTGCCCCCCACACCCCATGCAGCGGAAGACAGGGTTTGTCGTGTGTGTGTCTCCACATGCGGGTTTCCTAAGGTGACACGGAGCCCTCCCAAGTCTTGAAGAGTCGAAGTATCCAACTTTGTGTGTGCGTGCACGTGGATATATATATATATATATATATATATATATATATATATATATATATATATATATATATATATATATATATATATACACGTGTATATTTCAATATTTTCACCATTTGGTGCCTTATAGCCTGGAATTTAATTGCATTAAATCAGACTTTTTCCACCTTTATTTACACATCGTAACCCACAACTTCCAAGTGAAAAACAAATTCCACAAATTTCAGGAAATTAATTAAAAATACAAAACTGGAATATCTTTGTTGGATAAGTGTCCATCCCCTTATAATAGCAATTGTATATTCGGAGTTGTCTCATCCCCCATTCCTGTCCAGGCTGGAGTTCCTCAAGGCAGTGTTCTGGGCCCTGTTCTTTTTCTGGTTTTCATCAATGATCTCTCTGACTCTCAGGAAAATCCTCTTTATCTCTTTGCGGATGACTCCACCCTCTGCTGTACCATCTGTAATCCCTCAGACCGGCAAGCAGCAGCTTCTTCCCTCTCTGCAGATCTGGATAATAATCACAAGCTGGTCCAACACGTGGAACATGTCTTTTAACCCTGACAAATCTCACACTCTCACTATGTTTCTCCAAAAGGACGGTCTGGAAACCCTCCCATCTGCTTTCTCAACAATCCTCTTGAAGAAGTCCTTTCATTCAAGCTTCAGGGTCTCACTATCTGCCATGGTCTTTCCTGGGAAAGCAACATTTCCAACCTGGCCTCCAAAGCTAGTCGCCGACTGGGCATCCTTCATCGTGCAGGACCTTCCTTGGCACACCTGAGCTCCAACCACATACAAAGCTTTTGTTCACAGCCTGATGGAGTACTGCTCTCCCCTCTGGGCTGGTGCACCCACCTCTCATCTTCCTCGGCTTCACGCTGTTAAACCAAGGCATTTAAGATCATTGGTATCTCCCACGATGAGGCTGTCTTTGGGTCTCTCACTCTCTAACCGCAGGCAGGTTCGTTGGGCTTTCTGTCTTCTACCGTTTCTTCTCTGGCCTCACGCCCCTCTCCCCCACTCTGTCTGAGATGTCCCCCCCCCATATTTCCACAGGGTGCTCAAGGTCCGCCAGCAACCCTCTTCTGGTAAAACTACCAAAATCAAGAATCACTGCTTGTCTTCACTCTTTCATTCCTCTTTTTCCCCACTTTTGGAATAAGCTCCCACACTCTCTTCATTCCCACTCTTCCCTCCAGGCCTTCAAAACAGCTGTTCACCACTACCTCTTATCTTCAGGGTGAAAAGGGCAGAGAGAGGAAGTGAAAGAGCAACAGAGTCGGCTGTGGTGCCATCTGAAGTGAGGAAAGGGATTGAGGGGGAGCATATATCAGCAATGGACTTGACAAGGCACCACCAGGTTTTAGAGGAGGGAGACCAGTTTGGAAGATCATTATTGAGATTGGACAGATGTTGTTTTCTGGCTCTCTTGAGAGTAGACACACACTTGTTGCAGGCTTTGTTGAATGATCTGAGGTTGCCTTGTCAGATTTCCCTTCCAGAAGGAGAATGCAAGTTGTTTTAAAGCAACAGCTTCAACAGGATTCAGAGAACCAAGAGCAAGAGGATGGGTAAGATAATTGAAGACAAGATGGGATGAATCTGTGCATAAGAGACAGCAGTTTTCTGTGAAAGAATTCCCAGGCTGAATTAATATCAAGTGCAAAGAATCAGTCCTCAAGTGTAAAAAAAAACTCCGCGAATGTAGAAGCAGGTCGTATTTTATAAACTGCGATTACACGGGGTCTGTGAATGGTGGGGTCTCATAGTATCTTATTACTAATTACTCATATTTAATCATTTAATCGTGTTCATTAATGACTTCCGGTTATTGCAGTTAATATACATCATTCTTACATCCCCGGAGGTAGTGCGTCTCGGCTGGAAATTACACGTCCGGTCCACGTATCCTCATTTAACGCAATGCTTTACGAGCCCCATTCTGCATGAAGTTGCTATTAAGCAAATCTCTCAGGGACCTATCCTTCCTGTAAACTGGGGCATTACTGTACTGGATACAAGATATATATGCATGTATATATATATATGAATATAGACCCTCTCATGGACAGGCCCTTGCTGCTCCTATGGTTGGCAGTGAGTGCCTCGGAAGCAGCGGGGGAAAGAGAGGGGCATCTCTATAGTGGAAGAATTTCGTGCTCAGCCAGTGGGTTACCCAGATATCTCAGCACTGGTACAGTTCACCAGAGTACCTGGGTTTGATTCCTGGTCTGGGCCCGTAATTTTTTCATAAAGACTTTCAATGCTTGTTTCCTGCTCATATATATTGTATGTGTGTGTATTGTCCATTAATATATAATATTGCGTGGGATGCAATGAGGTCCTTCCACTGAATTTTGGGTCATGGAGTCTTGAAACAAGTCCAGCAGAATGAGGACTCGAGTTTTGCATCAATATTCCAAGGTCATACATTTTGATATTTATCTTAAGAACAAACCTATGATTTCGTGCTGGCCCTCTTCCCTCCGTCTCTCAAGCTCTTTGCGATCATAGTTCAGCCGTTTCAAGCACATAATACCATACTGCAGACTCATCCTGGAGAAACAGTGATATGAACCTCAGAGCAGTTGAACGGGCAGCACGTATACCCAGCGATAGGGTCCACAGATCACATTCAAATACCATACCAATCTCGAGCAGAAACACAGCAGAATGAGGTATTGATCGAGTAAGCTGGACAGGTCAACCAAGTTACCACTTGGGCCTGTAGATTTAAGAAACTTCTCTTTGCCAATCCTGGCTGCTAACCTGTGAAAGCTGTCGACCATCTTGAGATGAAGTCGAAGATCCTTCTTGGTGAGGTGGTCCAGCATTCTTGCATCCACTAGACTTTCCATAAAGTGGCTACGATATTGCGGTAGGCCAAGACTAGGGAGCCAATAGTTCCCAATCCATTCATGGTTCATTTCTCCATATCCCAGTGTCTGTGCATGAAACCACAACCAAATGCATCTGTTAATAATGTTGTAAATATGACAGTTATTTCAATTTCTACTTCACATGATAAAGATATGCATATGAGAATTGAGGAAAAAAAATTGGGAAGACAATTTAATTATTAAATAAACATGTTTGTGCACAGCAAAACAAGGAAAAAAATGAAGATAATCAAAAATGAATTTTTCAAAAATTCACCATTCATGTGAAACTGCTTAACAACCCCCTTGTAGTTGCCATCACATGGTGTCAATGGGGAAAAAGACCTCATATTCAGCTTTCATCGTCAAACAATTTTGGGACAAAAAATGGATCTGTTAATTGGAAAAGGTCTGCAGGCAATCAATTGCTCCTTGTGTTGAAGTTTTTCATTTAACTTTCAAAATGATTCTCACCTGAGCCCAGGTAACCTCCTCAGCCTCCTGGGCTCACAGTCCAAGTAAGGACAGCAGGGGAGGAAGAAGAATTAAGAAGAAAAAGTCGCAAAAGAGCATGCAGCGCAGTACGATTAGTAGAAGAGGAATAAAAAACAAACGATAAGAGATTGGGAAAGGAGGGAGTTCACATGAATGCAGTTAAAGCTTCTATGAGGCTTCACTGGGAAACCAAAATCATAATAAAGATTTGTAGGAATAGCATACGGTTTTGGTAGCAGCTGCAAGATGTTCCATTTCCTCATGAGTCAACCACACATTCCCGGTAGGCTGGTGTAAGATGAAACAGCTTTATAAGGATGAGCATCACTTTTGGAGCTGAGTTAAAATGCAGGCCTCAGGTTACCAGAGTTGCATTAGCTCAATGTAATTTACCATGCTACAATGTGGCAGACGTTGGTCTCACCGTTCGGGAAGTTGGCGGTGCTGACGGGCTGGTCAGTGAAACCATTTCCTGGATTGCAAGGCGCAGTTTGAGGCGGTGCAATGGGTTGCTGATGCCAATCTCTCGCTGGATCTCAGTGTCGGACAAGGCTGACATTATGGCACCAGACTTGACGTTCGCTCGACACGCCGCTACATACCATGCTGGCATTCCCACCCAAAGCTGAAGAGATATACCAGGGAAGGGTGCATAAATAAATGAGTGACTCCTCAATTAGGTAACTGCACATGCAGACTCAAAGAGAAAAGGTATATATTTTTCTATGAATAGTTGTCTAAGCATTCATCTGTTCATTGTTTTATATTCCGTGAGCCCCAAGTGATGTCATAGGAGAGCTCATTCAGCTTAGCTTTGCAGTGACCATGTTGGTTGTCATGAACCTGATGGTATCTTTGTGTGCATTTATCAAATTAAAGCTTCCCTCTTCTTAAACCCTCCCACTCCCTCCTGATAAAGGCACTCTGGCCAATGTGCTCAACACTTTTTCTCCTCATGACAGAAGTTCTCTGTTGCATCCTATTTGAGAAAGCCCTCCAACACTCACTCTTGCTGATGCCCTCTGACACATCCTCTTACCGACGCTCAACAGCACCCCCTCTTGCTGATGTGCTCTGGCGCTCCCTCCTGTCAAAGCACTCTGGCGCCCCCTCTTGCACAAACACTCTAGTACCTCTTCTTGTGAAAGCACTCCGGCATCTCCTCTTGAAAAAGCGCTCCAACACCATGTTTGGTGAAAGCCCTTAGGTGCACCCCCCCCCCCCCCAGTGAAGGGACTCCTGTGCTCCCTCTGGCAAAAGCAATTGGGTGCCTTCAGTTGGTGGTTTGATTCCTCATGTTTATTCTCATTCAATCAATTCTGCTTGCAAGATGTTGGGCCAAAGTCTGAACTTACCTCGAGCCAAGCTACTACCGTTGGTCCATCCCATAGAGCAAAGGGCAAGCTCTGCCTCCGAGCCTCCTCCAACAATTCATGTCTGCAGAAGAACACTCAAATGTAAATACAAATACTCCACTATAATAACTATTGCCATTGTTTGACCAGACATTACATGAAGAGGGTGCTTACCTTTGAACTGTCGAGCCTGGGCCCGATTCCCAACCTGACAGGACTATAAACTCTCGGATTGGTGTTTCGTGTTTCGCAGGTGGATATTGCATTATAATGTGTGCTGCCCCTTGGATAGATGGGAACTCGGTGTTTCATTCGCTAGCATTAATTGGTGGATGTTAAAGATCCCACGAGGTGTCCGTTCCGAGTCTGGAAGGTTGATAGTTTGAACCCTGGCAGAGTCATACCAAATACCCTAAAATGGTACGTGTTGCTTCTTTTATTGATGCTCAGCATTTAAAAGGAATAAAACAACCGTGGGTTTGCAACCATTGCACAAGCTCATTGGGCTGAATGGCCTCCACCTGCATTGAAATTCCTTGAAAGGTAACTCATTTAATGTGTGAATAATGGGAGCCATTGAAGAAGTCGTAGCAATCATAGTAGTAGAATAACTACTGCCAAGCACATTTACCGGGTAATTATTTGCCCTTGTGAAACTGTCCACTGTTTCTGTTGAGAAATTAATTTGAGGTGAGTTATCTGGGCAGAGGCATTAATTGAAGATTACTCCATCTTCGACTCTGGCAGGATGCTGCAGAGGATCTTCTTGGTGATTGGTGCTTCGCAGGCAGGGCACTGCATTAATGAATGAGTGTGCGATCCCTTGGACAACATTAAGCTGGGGATCCATCTGGTGGCATTAGTTGGTGGGAATTAAAGATTTTATGGAATCTTTCTGCAAAGAGTAGACAAGGTATCACCTACATCCTGGCTTAATTCCAAATTATTGCCATAAATTACAGAGGATTCTGCATAAGTGCCACAACTACAGCCCTTAGCGAATCGAGCACACCTGCCAGTCAAACCTGCTCTCGATCTCATATGCATACAAATGAACAAACTCAATGTAATATGTTATTTCTGAGTTGGTAACTCGATTAATTACAAATACGTTTAGATAGATTATATTAAAATCATTTTCTAATGACTTCCAGACTTTAATCCAAATATGTCAACATGTCAAAGCATTTAAGGCCATATATAGTTAAAATATGTCATTGGGAAACAACTGTGCAAAGATGACCATATGGAAAATCGATTGGCTACCTCTGAGCTTCCTGGAACTGACTTTAATCTGTGGTCGTCAAATTGGTCTACAACTGCCATCTGTTGCAGTACCAACAGAGGACATTGCATCATATAGCAGAGGGGATATTTCAATTGCTGTTCCAAGGAAAGTTGGAGCAAGCCATTTATCCCATAATGCCTGTGTCATATACACATTTTAACACCTCCCAACTCCCACCCCCTTCCATTTGTGCTGTACAGGAAAATTATGCACATTACCCCAAGCAATGGGAATTGCTCCTGGGATCTGTGACATCCATGCTGAACTTCTCAAGGCTGGAGGAAATGCTGTACTTGTGTAGTTGCATGCATTTCTATGTTCTGTCTGAAACACAGGCATCATACCTACTGACTGGAAGAGGGAACTTGTTGTCCCTCTCTGGAAAGGGAAGGGTGATCGCCAGGACTGCAACAGCTACCGAGGGGTGACGTTACTCTCAGTGCCTGGCAAGGTCTTTGCTCGGATAATTCTTGATAGGGTTCGCCACCATCTGCTTGGGCACCAGCACCCAGAGCAGTCGGGCTTTACACCAATGAGGTCAACAATTGACCGTATCCTTGCTCTTCAGGTCCTCAACAAATGCAGGCGAGAATTTTGCAGGGGCTGCTCGCAACCTATGTTAATCTCCGCAAAGCGTTCAATTCAGTGAATCAGGATGCCTTCGGAGGATTATCAGTCTTAATGGGAGGAGGAAGAGATTGGGACTATTCTCTGTGCAGAGCGTTGATACTGCTATAGCAGTCTTCTTGGTTATTGGGTACAATGCTGGCTGGGTCGCCACTTCGACACACTATACCAGCATGCTGGCACTCTTTTTTTCTGACCTCGGAAGGATGACAGGTCAAGTTAACCACACCTGGTATTAATTCAACAGCTGAGCGGGGTCTTAATAGGGTACCACCAAAACTGATCAATCCGATTTCTGAACGATACTCTGCAACTAAGAGTTCTATGAGATGTGGTGATACCATCTCCAACTTATTTCGAGTTGTTACTGGAGTTCGTCAAGGATATGCACTGGCCCCCACACTTTTCAGCACTTGCATGGACTGGATTTGGGGGAGGATGTCAGAGATCAAGCTGCGGTGCATCGTTTGGGCATGACAAGATACCTGACCTTGATTTCGCAGACGATGCAGTCATCTTTGCAGAGATGCTGGATACCCTTACACGGGCCCTCGAGGCGCTGAATGAAAATTCGGAGCCGCTGGGATTACGTGTTTCCTGGGTCAAAACTAAGATCCAAGCTTTCAATAAAATATTGGATGCTGATATCTTGTCTGTACCGGTTTGCATTGAGATCATGGAGAGATTCACTTCCCTTGGCAGTGATAGTCATGTTTCTGCAAGTTGTGAGCCAGGGATCCATAGACGTCTGGGTCAGGCCAGGGGAGTTGTGGATTTACTGGATCATGGGGTGTGGCACTGTCGGTACCTATGCAGGAGGACAAAGTCAGAGTCTTTAAGTCCTTGGTCCTTCCAGTCTTGCTCTACGGATGTGAGCCTTGGACTCTGACCAAGGATCTGAGACAGAGACTTAAGGGTCATTCCACCTCAAATCACCCAGAAAAAAAAAATTGTAACCTGACCCCCTCAGATTTGGCTAGTTTTTTGCATGTATATTACATTTGAGAGTCTATGTTCACATACAAAATTTTAGCTAAATCGGACTAGGGGTTGACGAGATATGACCTTGAGAACTTTTGACCTTTTCGACTAATGTCGCGTTTCCACGAAAATTCAAATCCTCATATCTCAGCAACCCCTTGCCCACCCTATCTCGATTATTTTGGTATCGTTGGAAAGGTAATTGTCCATAGAATGCAAATCCAGCATCGGTTCATCAATCTAGTTAAGTTAGGGGTGGATGATTTGTTGACCTGACATTTGACCTTATCTTGACCTTGAAGACCTCATTGACTTGACCTGACCTTGCATGAAAATGAAAATTCATACTGTCTACTATAACATATCAAAAAACTGGAGGGGTCGTATTTTTTGTTCTCGAGATATTTTCGGCCAAAGTTCAAAGGTCTTAAAAATGCAACCAAATCATGACGTACATCGACATCCCCAGGCTTGTGAGTTTACAGCCAATATTGTGACCAGACTCATCCCAATCATAGTTGATGACACGTGTTGGTTCCACTACAAGTTGTAACATGCTCCTTTGGTGGCTTGCAACTTAGAAGGGGGGGGGGATCTCTCAGAAAAATTTGTGATATCAACTCCTAATGGTAGGTTTGGCAACACCTATGATTGGAGAGTTGATATCAGAAAATTTTCAAAAATGTATTATTTAGTGCTACTAGCATAGGAGTGGATATCAGAAATTTTTCTGAGAGATGCCCCCCCCCCCCATCTAAGTTGCAAGTCACCAAAGGAGCATGTTACAACTTGTAGTGGAACCAACACGTGTCATCAACTATGATTGGGATGAGTCTGGGAACAATATTTATTGGCTGTAAACTGACAAGCCTGGGCATGTCGACGTACGTCATGATTTGGTTGCATTTTTACGACCTTTGAACTTTGTCTCCTGTAGGATGTAGGCCGAAAATATCTCGAGAACAAAAAATACTACCCCTCCAGTTTTTTGATATGTTATAGTAGACAGTATGAACTTTCATTTTCATGCAAGGTCAGGTCAAGTCAATGAGGTCTTCAAGGTCAAGATCAAGATCAAATATCAGGTCAACAAATCATCCACCGCTAACTTAACTAGATCGACGAACCGATGCTGGATTTGCATTCTATGGACAATTACCTTACCAATGACACCAAAATAATCAAGATAGGGAAAGGGGTTGCTGAGATATGAGGATTTGAATTTTGGTGGAAACGCGGCATTAGTCGAAAAGGTCAAAGTTCTCAAGGTCATATCTCGTCAACCCCGAGTCCGATTCAGCTAAAATTTTGTATGTGAACATAGACTATCATATGTAACATACATGCAAAAAATTAGCCACATCTGAGGGGGTCAGGTTACAACCCTTGGGTGAACCGAAGTAGAATGACCCTTAACTCCTTTGGTACCAGGTCTCTTTGGCGAATCCTTGGCGCATGGAAAGGCGCATGAGCCAGAATTAATAAAAGGCAGATGCTAGCGATCTGACATGAGAAGGGTGTACTTCATTGGTGAATGGTTCACAAGGTTGCTTTGTCCCTCAAATTGCCAAACGGTTGAATCACACAAGCAATCTGCATCTTTTCTCTCTCACTCACTTACTCTCTCTCTCTCTCTCTCTCTGGCCAAGAGATGTTTGCCCTGCTGTGGAGTCAAACTGCCTCCAGAACTCCTGCATGGTTTTGCTGGGTTTGATGACGATGTCTTCCTATCCTGTCAACTCCTATGTATATCTCTTGTGGAGTGTCTTAAAGGCCTTCAAGGATAAATCATTAAGAATCTCACTTCGTTCCTTGGCATCGTGGATGTGTATCGGTATTGGTTAAGGGGGTCTATTTATAATGATTCATTACATTATTTTTTATGGTGATTGCTTCATTCTTGTAAATTCCTTCGCCCATGCTATTTGCTTGTTATTTAATATACCTGGTCTCGGGGTGAATTTTGCTTGTCCCTGGCTGCTCTGTTTGGTGGTTTAGGCTTGTTTCAGGGCAGTTGTGGTGTGGTTCAAACCACTTTGATCATTCCCGTGACCTAACGGTTTGCTCGGCCAAATTTATAAGAGGCACAGGTGTCTATCAACACTTCACCCAGTTAATTCCACGGCCCTGAGAGCAGTGTAATGTGAAAAATAGATCCAGGAACTTGCTCGGGACCGTAGACTTGTCTGGCGGTTGCATTCGTTTTGATGTGACCCGCAAGACTCGAATCGGGCAACCGGAATGGACCCGCGGCTGTAACAATACCATATGATATTTCACATTTATAACCGAAATGCAGATGGGACAGCAGGCTGTAGTCACAATCAGAAGGAGTGAATGCTTCAAAATGTAGTTATTTCCTGCTGGCTATGTCAGAATGGCAATTTTTAGCTAAGGCAGACCCCCGCCCCCCGCCACACCCTTTAGGGTCAAATACAGACTTTTCGCTCATTTGAAAACAAGCCACCGAATAAGCTACGCTCAGGCTAGAGCTCTAATCATTCAAGATTAGTGGGAATGGTGAGGGAGGGTTCCATGGTCATGGAGGGAGGAGCGGGGGGGGGGGGGTTGACACTGCATCAACAAATGAGTCAACTTTATATCAACATTTGAACGCCAAAAGTGAATTGGCTGGGGATTTTCAAAAAAGTGCAGTGAGAAAAGCAACAGCAAAAAAACAAAGAAACAAGCAATGCAGAGATAAAAAAGGATGAAACATAAATGAAAACAATGAAGGAATTTCCAAGCTTGGTACATACTTTTTCTGCAAGCGTCTGTCCCTCTCTGCCTTGGTTCCCAATTTTCCGATCCCCAGTACATCTGACGGTGTAACTTCCGAGTCAGACGAGCTGCCTGGAGAGAAGCAAAAAAAGCCAAAGATCAACAATGAACAAGGTGGAAAAATAAAGGTTCAACCTCCTCATTAAGATTCTTCAAACTAACATCAATCTTCTATCTCCGAAGATTCAGTGCCAAAAGTTATAAAAATATACTCATGACGTGGCATCAAGAAAAATAAGCATGTTACGTGGAAAGGGGGAGGGATCCATGGCTGCATTATGTTAAGAATAGTATGGACTGTGTGCTCGAGTAGGTGAGATTTACACCTGCATTAGGGACACGTCCGAGGTAAGTCATATGTAAGATGTGCACTGAGGGGATTGTGAGTGTCCATTATAAAGCAACATAGGCTATGGACGTTGGTGTTTGAAACCTGTCCACAGGAGAGGCCAGGTGAAGGACTTGAGGCAAGTGGAAATGGCCACGCAAAAGTGCTATGCATGCGGTTTTTGGAATCCCCCACTGGCCGCATCATTGAGATCCATGCACCTGGGGGGGGGGGGTATCATGTGCTGCGGAAAAGCCCCTGGACATGGGGTTGGACTCTTGCTTGAACGTGCCACCCCCACACGGTGAGACAGTCAATGATGGAACCAGCCGCTTGCTTGAGAGCGGTCCTAAGGGAATAAGAGCCGAGTCCCCACATGTGCACAGAGATATCTCTCTCTCACTCTCTTCTGGCAGCTTGGCCGTGAGCATCAGACTTTCTGTCTGCCCTCTGTGCGATGGACACCAGCCGACATAGCATTCACACCATGGACTGAGCTGGACGATCTCTGCGGTGTCGGAGTGGCATGGAGATGCCGATTAATTTGCTCAAGTCCTCTCTTGTCCCCTTCATTATGGAAGTCAGTGTGATTGGCTCCATGCGGGTTATAGCTTCATTTGTATCATAAGTACGAGTGCTTCCTTGTTTGTCTTTTGAGCACCATGCCTGTCCATTTATTTGTTATTAGCTTCTCATCTTCCCTCCTGTATTGTTGTAATAACCGATTTTATTTATAAGAAGCATCTTCCCACCTTTCGATTCCCAAGGGTGGGAAAGACCACCTGGTTTGGCCATATTGACCAACTTTGGAGAGGTAGTAAATTATATCCAAGTCTTCTGCTATGAGAGTATGAATACATAGAAGCACAAATGCTGTGTGCTCACAGCATCTTGTCTAAAGATCATTTGGCCATTCGCAGAAGTCTTGGACGTCCGGTGCAGAGGTTCTGTGTTAACGGAACCCCCTATGTGACAATATACTCATGACGAGGCATGGTAAAAAATAAGCATGCGGTATATTACGTGGCATTTTATGGAAAACTCATCCTCTTACATATCTATTATAGTCATGTCAGAGGTCCAGCGAATGCGAACATTCTGAGCAGGAGGTCTAAGATCTCTGCGAATGACCAGAACGATCTCTGAATTCACGACGTTCAGAATTAATGCATTATTTACCATGATATTTTCCCCAAGGATCGATTACATAAAACCGAGACTGGCAGTTGGTCATGTGGGAAGGCAGGAGGCAGGAAAACATTCTTATAAATAGGATGTCGATTTAAAGCAATGAATACAGGGGGATGACAAGATGCTAATAAATAAACACAACGAACCAAGCAGTCGAAAGACAAACAAATATGGAGCACACATACTTATTACAAGAATATAACTAAACGTTGTTAAAGCACCAAATTACCGGACTCAAACCAGAACAAAGGGGCAGGCGAGGACTTATGCAGTCCCAAGATGGTCTCTGCTGTATCACAATGATGTTGTGCAGGTTGGCTCAGCACAGGACGAAGATGTGGCATGGGGAGGGAAATGACAGCATACAGATGATGTGTGATGGTGGGGAGATGGCGTTCACTGTTTCTTGAACTGATCCTTTGGGAGAAGTGGCAAAGCAGAGAGAGAGAGAGAGAGGTGATCTGTGTTCTCTCAGCCCCACCATCATCTGCTGCGCACATGCGCATATACAACTTCTGGGACCACCCTTGGGATCAACCCAAGCACATGGTTGGTCCCACCATCGACTTCCCACTGCTGTGGGGGCGGCTTCTTCCAGTCAGTGTCTCACCCACTCTCCGTGGCTCCACAGCTTACTATGTCACTCTGGCCTGCAGTTCTCTGGGAAAACGGTCAGTGATAATGTCCATTTAACCAGTGCCTTTCTTGGTGCTTTTTTGCCCACAAGTCCTCCACCTGGTCTCACCTGTACAGGAGGTTTAACACAATACAACCTTACCCCATTCTGCTCTAAGGTTTCCAATCACTGCCTCCTCCGTGCACGTTTTACAATCAAACTTACATCTGACAGATCCCTGTTACAAGCGTAATTCTACCCTACTCGAGTACACAGACCGAGCTAAATTCTTAACACACATCTATGGATCCGCCACCCCTTCAACCCAGCAATATCTTCTATCTCTGACTGAATCAAGGAAGTGAAGTGCAAGTAAAAAAAAAACAATTAAAACTGCATTCAACGAGGTACCGACTCGATTAAATGGCTTTCCTTTTAATCTCACAAAAATATACATTTGAAAGAACTAGAGATATTGACTGACATTCATGAACTCATCATGTCTTATGACAAGTAGAGAGACATACAGGGAGCACAGGAGATCGGAACAACATCAAGTAGCGAGCTCATGTGAGCCAAAATATACAAAGAATGAGTTTCAGGAAGAGATCAGATACCCTGACTGGATAGCTGCAACTCTTTGCCAGATGCTCCGACCATACGGCTCTTTCGACGGAAGAGCAACCCAAACTTTAGACCTCGTTTCTTGTGTGCTTTTCGGAGGGTCTCAGAGCCGGAATCCCCGACCAGAGAGGCGCTGTGAGGAGGAGGAGGAGGAGGAGGAGGAGGAGGAGGAGGAGGAGGAGGAGAAGAAACAGGAGCTTCATGGAAAGAGGTCGAGGCCTTCGGATATGAGGAAAAAAAAACAACAATGGAATCGAAACTGACATCAAACATTCTAAATTCAATAGTCAGCCTTGAACTACATACTGTATATCCTTTCACTTATTAAAATTTTTTTCCCAAAGTTGGCCTTTATTAGGAACAAATATTTTATCCTTCGAACTGCATCACTAAACCGTGAGGAAGAATTAAAGCATTTCCTCGTTTTTCAAACTTGCTATTATAGTCCAGTGTTTATGAGGAAATATACTTGTGTAATTTTAATTGCTGGTAAACAATTGTTTGGCAATCTGTTAACAATCTCACACCAGCATCGCAAATACTCTTTCCATTGTGTGCTTGTATCCTTAAACTTGTTTAACCATTCTTATATGTCACTGTTTTGAATTGTAAGCAGCTTGGTTGATCAGGAAATGAATGAAATCAGAGTGATTGTGCTTCACACATTCACTCGTATTGCACTTTTTGAAGTTTGACTATAACTATGGTAAGTTTAACTAACTGAAAGTTCACAAAGGTATGCTGAGGAGGAGGAGATTGGGACCATACTCTGTGCAGAGCGTTGGTGCTGCTTAAGCAGTCTCCTTGGCTATTGGGCACAATCCTGGACGGGTCACCACTCTGACACAGTATACTAGCATGCCGGCACTCATTTTGCCGACCTCGGAAGGATGACAGGCTGAGTTAACCCCACCTGGTATTAATTCAACAGCTGAGCGGGATTTGAACTCAGGACCCTAGGATCCAAAGCCTGCCACCCTAACCATTAAGCCAACACCAGGTATGCTGAGTGCCATGGGAAGCAAAGTAAAGCTGTTTCAGGGGATGAGTCTTGCTCCGACGAAGGGCTAACATCCAAAACGTCACCTTTCCTTTGCTTCCCATGGTGGTCAGAACACCTTAATCAACCTTCAGTTTATACAACCAATCGATAGAATTGTCCTCCAATGCAGACTGACACATAGCCTTGACAAAGTCTAGTTGGTATTCGTTTGACTTTAGGTAGTTTGTACATTGTTGTGGGTTTTACCTGCGGATGTCCTCTTGGCTGGCTGCCTTCACAGAATACCCCAGGCGTTGTAGATTCCCATGTGGACTTGTAGGTGGTGAGGTCTCACAGCGGATCGTCGTCTTGTCTTCCCTGTGTTCTTCACCAGCCATTGTCTGGAGTTTGTGATCGGAGTTTGATGTAAGGTTTACAATAGTGTTCCAGGTCCAAGATTATGGTTACATTTTTAATACCGGTGGTTGGAATGTGTGTTCCCAAGAATCCCAGATGGATGAGAAAAATTATCAAGTTTGGATGCTTAACTCAAAGTAAACCTTTGAAGCTAAAATTAGAAACCAAAATTTGTGGGGCCATGTAAAATGCATCTATGAATAATGACATAAAATGGGACATCCCAATTCTTATCGTCTATTTGAGTATTTCAGGCCAGGCAATCCATTTTCACATGTTGTGGAACAAAAGAAAAAGAGAGGGGTAGTGTAACGAAACCTTACCTTCCGCCGATATTTCCTTAAATCGCTTGGCTAGAGACACACAGAAAATTACAGTTGGTTTTCAACAAATATTTCTCAGCACATTAATGAATTCAAGATATACAAGTAAACTCAGACACTGGAGGAAGCTGCTTGGGCCCACTGTGTGAGTGCTTTATCTACACTCCTTGAGCTTATTCTCCTTGCAATGGCCTACTCATTTCAAGAGGGACAGTGAAGCCTTTAAAGTCCAGAACCTATATGCATACGAGACAGCTGGATTTACATCCCAATCTGAAGAATGATGAGGTCTGAAATGCATCCCTTCCTGCTGATACTCCATCAGAAAGGCAGTTTTAAAGTCAAGTTTGATCACATTAGGGGTTGAACCCATCCGAGACAGATCAACGGTAAATGTAGAACCAACAGAATTATCCTGCTGCCCCATATGAACCAAAAATAAAACAGATTACCAGTCTCAATGGTGTGTGGTAAAGTTACCAAGGTCATGACACCCATTCGGTCGAGGTCTCTTGGAGGACGACGGGCTGCAGTTCGTGGAGGAGAGGCTGGAGGGGTTGCCAAAGAGCCAGGGGTTGAGGCAGCAGAGGGAAGACGGCATGGTGGAGAGGAACCGCCAGCAGGACTTGAACTCCCAACACGGCTTTGCAGCTCCTCAGCACGTAAATCAGTCGAGTCCTTTTCCTCCTGGATGAGCCTGAACAGGTGATGATGTGTGGAAAAGCAGAAAGTGGGAAGACAGTGTGAAAGAGGTAGAGAGAGGAAAATAGTGGTAATGATAAAGAGTAATGATAGGAATAAAATGGAAAAGACATCTGAAAGAGAAGGCAACAGAAGGGGGTGAACAATGAGGAGGCTGAAGAAATATAAACAAGCAATAAAAGGGAACCCTTACAAATATCTCCCAGGGATATCTCAAGAGATCCGATGAGAAAACGATGAGAAGCTCATAAGATTTAATGAGAAATGCATAGAAGCTTCTTTTTTTTAAGGGAAGTGGAAAAGGGAAATAAATGCATGTGGAAATGGAAAGTGAGATAAAAATGGGACCTTATTTCCCTGTTGATGGCATCCAGCTGCTCTTGCAGCATCAGTGCCAAAGTCTGCGCATCCGAGGAGCCCCCGCCGGGGGAACCAGCCCCCCCATCTCCCTCCCCCTCCCCACCTGCTCCCTCCACCCCCTCAACTTCAACATCACGAATGCCAGGCTGAAGTAGCAAAAAAAAAACATCGACATCATCAACAGCAGCGCAAAGTCAATCTCGCTCCAAACTCACAGCAAAAATGCAAATCTATCCAACATGTCAAACTGGCTTCACGCTCAACATAATAAAGCAGTATTTTCAGCATATACAGTATCATAATCATCATCATGTGCCAAACTCTTTAAAGAGCACCAGTGCTGCGGAAGGTCTCTTGGGAATGGTTATATTGGGTGGTTTGCCATTGCCTTCCCAGCAATCAGTGAGTGGAGGAATTTGCAATTTGTTCAGGGTGCAACTTGTCTTCCCTTCTCCAAAAGACACTGTGGAAACATCCCCCAATAACCATTGCTGGCAGAAGGGTCCTCCAGTTTGATGTTCTTCTAATCTTCCCATGATTGCGCAAACATTGATGCCTCACCCCGCTTGCGAAACACCAAGGTAGTTTATATTTGGGTTGGCATTTGAACTCAGGCGAGACAGATCAAAGCCAAGTACACATATCTCAAAGCTGTTCTGCCATCCCCAACATAAATGTTATATATATATATCCCTAAATTCTGGTGACATTCATGATCAGATTTATTCAAACATCCCTATCCTACACTGCTTCCCAAAGCTCTGTTTGAGACAACTTGATTGCAGCCTTTTACCCCATCCATCCAGCATATGCAAGGTGTACCCCTTCCTCTTTGTCCCTCAACCATACACAAGATGATTACTTCTGCTGGTTTTCATTTTCTCCATGCATGATGTGTCCAATAGGACGAAATTTTCTGTTTTATCATTGGCGCTTTTATTGTATATTTTGGTCTGATTTCTTCAAGCACTGATTTGTTTGTCCTCACATCCTCAAGCACTCAAGCACTCACATCTCAAGCACTTTGTTTTGTCCTCAAGCACTCACATCCATACATTGCAACTCGAAATAGCAGATCATTCATCGGCCTCCTCTTGGTTTGTGTGGTCATCTTTGTCAATCCTGACATTGCTGTTCTCCCCACACTGTCCATCTATTAACTTCTCCTCCACATTCTCCACTCACTTCAATCTTAAAACCCAGGAAGATGAAACTTTCCACGACTTCCAGATGATCGTCTCTCAATCTGAACACTTCGATCTTCTCAGTTGACAAGATTTTTGTCTTGGTTTAGATTTAAACAAAGATCAGCTTTTTCAGTTTCCTTCTTCACTGTCTGCAGCAGTTTCATCAAGTTCCCTTTATTTTCTGCCAACAGAGTGGCATTGTCAGCATACCTTAGATTGTTGATCCGTCTTCCTCCAATCCTGACTCCAAGCCTCTATGTTATCAAAGTTTGATTTCCTCATGATGTATTCACTATTCAGATTGAACTACGATGGCACTTGTAGAGCGCATAGTTTCACCTCGCACGTTAATTCTGAACAAAAATACCATCGTTAACTGAACACGCTACTGTTATGGCCTTTATACCCATAATCATCCATGCACCCTATTATGCAACATCGTTTCTTGGCTTGGGTTATGAACGTCATAAATTTAATTCTTCACTCACATCGGGTCATAGATCAGATATATGAAGTTTCTGATTCTTCGGATAAAGATTTCAATTCAACTAATTATGGCTGGAATACTACTTCACTGATGTCATCATTATCACCCTATATACCCAATGGGGAGTTGACATATGCCGAGTTTCAATTATTTTCATTGAGCGGTTTCGGGGAAAATGATGTCAATTTTCCCCTTTATTCCACAATGGCTGCCATACCATGTGACCTATGACACCAGAGTTAACAATATAATATTCTCCATGAGAAGTCCCTCCGATGTGTAAAGTTTTGCATCAATCGGAGAAGCGGTTGCAGAGAAAACCATTTTAAAAGTTTTGGGGCGAGACAAACAAGTAACGGGAGAGAATGTACCCCTCTGACTCCTTTTCCAATTCCAAACCATTCTGTGTCTCCATACCCTGTTCTTACTGTAGCTTCTTGTTTAGTGTACAGACATATCAGACATATCAGGTTCTCTGACATTCCCATTTCTCTCAGAATATTCCACATCAATTCATGATCAACGCAATTGAAAGCTTTGTGATAATCTATGAAACAGAGAGTTTCCTCAAGGCTGGAAAATGGGAAATATTCTTTGCCTTTATTAATATTTATCTTTACCTGCTCCACCGAAGGAGCACACAATTAGGTTGAGCACTTTACTTGCTCCACCACAAAATTAAGCTGCGTTTACACCACTGTTTGTTTGTCTGTCTGTCTGTCTGTCTGTCTGTCTGTCTGTCTGTCTGTCTGTCTGTCTGTCTGTGAGCAGGATATCTCTGATAAGGAGTATATTGAGAGATAGGGCCAAAGACGATATATTGCACAATATCTCAAAATGTTGTGGGTGGGTTATGACAAAACTATGTGTACATGTTGGGTGTGTGAAAAGGACGAATAGATTCCATTTTGGAGGTCTGAATCCAGATCCAGGCTATCGGTGAGATACAAAACGTAAACCATTCAGCCTGGTGGAGGTATGCACACTACCGAGTGCCTCTACTGGCTTTCAAGTTGAGATATGTTTTCAAGGTCATATCTGGTCGGCATAAGTTTCATTTATAGTTTTACCACAGGGAGTCATGATCTGTCACAGTCTGTGCCTCGCAGAGTATTAAAAGTTTGCACAGCACTTCTCCATCTTCTATTGATTAGAATCATCAAGCACCAGATCTCTATCTTATATATTTCTGATCATGATTGTTTTATTGGCATGAATGGAATCGGTTTGCCATTACCTTCTTCTGGGCAGTGTCTATACAAGATGGATGATCCGAACCATGATTCTCCATGGGACAATCCTTTGCCAGGCAATATGTGCCAACTGCCTGCATGGCCATCGACCACTTGCTCCCACTGCTTCACGTAACCCTGATAGGTAGGATAAAATAGGGTACTACACCTTGACCAAGGGTGGCACACTGGTCAATGAATGCAAAGGCCACCTCGTTTAAGAAGGATTGCTGCCTTTACCCCATTAAACCCTTAACCTTTGGTTTCAAAACCTGAAGCGGAAGGCTGTGGCAGATTTGGATTCAGTTTCCTTCTCCTCAAAGAGCTGCCTACCAAGGCTAATGAGCCCCATCTGCCCGAAGCAACAGATTTTATGGAGCTAATGATCTGCCTTTCACTTCTACAACCATTAGTGAGAACAACCCCACCATGAGAAGGCCGATGTGAGGCTCGACTGTCAGAGGCTGTTTGAGACTGTGAACCATTGGAGTATTTTATCCACCTTGAGAGCCTATCCTCAATATCACTCCATGGCATAACAGTCCGTGGGGGAAAAAGACCAATGTCAAAGATCCATATCCATCATATGTATGTATGTATATATATATATATATATATATATATATATATATATATATATATATATATATATATATATATATATGTATGTATATATATATGTATATACATATATATATACATATATATATGTGTATATATATATATATATATGTATATATATATATGTATATATATATATATATATATATATATATATACATATACATATATATATATACATATATATATATACATATATATATATATATATATATATATACATATATATATATATATATATATATATATATATATATATATATATATATATATATATATATATATATATATATATATATATATATATGTATATATATATATATATATATATATATGTATATATATATGTATATATATATATATATATGTGTATATGTATGTATATATATATATATATATATATATATATATATATATATATATGTATATATATATATATATATATATATATATATATATATATGTATATATATATATATGTATATATATGTATATGTATATATATATATATATATATGTATATATATATATATATGTATATATATATATATATATATATATATATATATATATATATATATATATGTATATATATATATGTATATATATATATATATATATATATATATATATATATATATATATATATATATATATATATATATATATATATATATATATATATATATATATATATATATATATATATATATATATATATATATATATATAGTAATCCCCTGCAATATCGCGGTTCACCTATCGCGCCCCCGCTTCATCGCGGTTTTTCCCTTGGAACCCAACTAATTTTTTCTGCGGATTCCCCCGGTATATCGCGGTAATAATATATAAAATATAAATTATTTAAGCAATAAATTATAATGCGTGGGGCTCGACCAGTCACACAACGCACGGGACAAAGTTTCGCTTGTGAACTTTGAATATTTTCTACGTTTTTTCTGCAAGCCCCACGATGCTGCCCAAACGCCTTGCACCTTCTAAGGCTTCTGGCAAGGAACCGAAGTGCCAGAGGAAGGTTTATATTCACTTGATAAAAATAAAATCCAATGGTGTTTATACACCGCCCAGCGTTTAATAATCACTCGATATAAATAAAACCCAATCGTGTTTACACACCGCCCAGCGTTAAATAATCACTCGATATAAATAAAACCCAATCGTGTTTACACACCACCCAGCGTTTAATATTCACTCAATATAAATAAAACCCAATCGTGTTTACACACCGCCCAGCGTTAAATAATCACTCGATATAAATAAAACCCAATCGTGTTTACACACCACCCAGCGTTTAATAATCACTCGCTATAAATCAAACCCAATCGTGTTTACACACCACCCAGCGTTTAATAATCACTCGATATAAATATAACCCAATCGTGTTAATACACCACCCAGCTTTTATTATGCACTCAATATAAATCAAACCCAATCGTGTTTATACAACGCGTGTATAAAAAAATAGGCATTTTTGGGGGAGGCGTCCATTCATTGCGGATTTTCACTTCTCGCGGGGGGGGGGGGGTTGGAACGTAACCCCTGCGCTAAACTGGGGATAACTGTATATATATATATATATATATATATATATATATATATATATATATATATATATATATATATATATATATATATATATATATATATATATATATATATATATTGTTACGGCTGTGGAAATTCGCATTACACCATAAAGGGCCCTTAGGTGAGATATCTCGAAGTACATGTGTAGTTAGCCCAAACCCGTTGTATAGAGGGAATTTATGTGATTCATCCGGGCTGCGACGCTTTTAGATAGCCGTTTGTCTGTTCTATCTTTATTATGAACCAACCACGTCTCAACCGCCATCACACAACAACCACCTTAACCACCACGCCAGCCATCGTCACCAACTACAACCATGCTCCAACCCTCAGACAACAACAACAACAACGCCAACAGCCATGACCTTTACCTTCACAACTCAATCCCGCAAACATCGCATCACCGCCATTCCCAACGGCACCATAACCATCACCCACCACCGAAAACCCTCCACCATCTTCACCTCTCTCCTTCTACGGCCATTCCCGCACCACCTGTGAACACTGAACGTCGGGCTGTCTCGGGCCCGTTCGGCGATTGGTGCCGAGCGCACCGAGCCGCGAGCACAAATAGCGGCCTTTCAGAGGGAAAATTCGGATCAAGAACGCTACACGCCCACTTCTCCTCCGTCCAATTAGCAAGCGCGGGGCGGCTTGGCCCCGCCTCCAGGCGTGTCTGTGTGAAATCGATATATACAAATTCTAGGATCAGGGGAGGTTCACGCCCCGATTTCCTCCAACCAAAGGGCGAGCGTGGCTCTGCCCCCGAGGTCATCCTGATACGAATATTTGCATATTAGCTGCTCCTGCCAGCCTATAAAACGGCGAAGTCATCGCTGTGGCAGAGAGTTGGGTTCTGCAGTCGGCTGAGGAGAGTGTCATCGAGTTGGGTTCTGGAGTCGGCTGAGAAGAGTTGTGGGAAGGGGCAAAGGAGCTCGGGTCCGAGGCGAGAAGGACGGAGGTCGGCGACGAGGTCGCGGGACCCAAGCCAGCCAGCCATTCTCCTCCCCCAGGGCATCAACAATTCCCCTTTCCCCCGCGCTGAGATAGTGCAAAAGGGGGTCCCGTTCCCACCCCACTCGAAACGTCGTGCCAACGAAACCCACCAAGGAGCACGGAGTCGGGGCACAGCCACGCGGCCACATCTGCGGCTCGCCCACCAACGTGTCACGAAGATGCGGGTGGGGCCCCCCTGGTCTCGCGGACCTGGCCGCTCCTCCAGGTCACGCGCACATATTGGCCTACAGGCCTGTCTGCCTCCTTGTCTATGAGGGTGGCTTCTTTCCTTTGCTTTTGTGTAAATGTGTGTTGGCGCCGTCTGTAAAGTAGAACTGTATAAGTGTTGCCGTGTGTGCACATAGTCGGTCGTAACTCTGCGTCGTTGTTGCTTTTGTTTTGGTTGCTATATGTGCATTTTGACAGTATGGCTGTATATATGTGCTTTCCGTGTGCAGGGAAATAAATGTGCATTGTGTGAACTGTTTTCCCGTTTCGCTTTGTCGTTTCTTTGTTGACCCTCCATCCTGCTTCACGTAAAGGGTTCGTCGTGGGTGCAAAACGCCCGGGAAATAATCTGAACCATCGAGGTCGACGATAACATCGCTCGGATATCCCGATAGTACGGAACGGGCCGCCCAAGCGGCCCGTGTCCGGAGTCAACCTGTGGCGAGGTACGATCGCCTGGTTTACCATCCGCATGGGTACTTCGGTAGGTCGAGTTTGGCGAACAACCCTATCCTACGCGGGTGGCCGATTGGCACGATTGTGGTGAGGTCGAAAGGCCCACCCATGACTGGCTCCGGCGATAGTTCCCGGAGGGTCACGACGGAATTGTCCGTCCGGTGGGCGACGCGGTCGCGATTCGAGTGACGTGGCCATCTGCACGTCGGCGGGCGCGAATTCGCAACAATATATATATATATATATATATATATATATATATATATATATATATATATATATATATATATATATATATATATATATATACACATATATATATATATATATATATATATATATATACACATATATATATATATATATACACATATATATATATATATATGCACATATATATATATATATATATATGCACATATATATATATACATATATATATATATATATATATATATATATATATATATGCACATATATATATATACATATATATATATATATATATATATATATATATATATATATATATATATACATATATATATATATATATATATATATATATATATATATATATATATATATGTACATACATCCATACATCCATATCATTTTTGATGTACCATTGTCTTTACAGAGTGATGGTGCTGCCGAGGCAGTTTCTTGGAAAGGATTACGCAATGTGCTTTGCCATTGCTTTCCCAGCAACAGTTAGGGCAGGAATTTGGAATTTGGCCATGGTATTGGCGATAGCTCAACTACCCTTCGCAAAGGACACTGAGGGATCTTTAGCGTCCACCAACCAAT
>NC_140974.1:66430679-66468179 GCF_056783735.1 Eptatretus burgeri | reverse complement strand
AGGTGGGGGAGACATGTGAACAAACATGAACGCTTCGTTGTGTTCGGTTTTTTAAAATGTATTCGGTTTTTCAGGCAAAATTCATTTTTCATTGATAAGAGACTACGGCAGCCGCACGAATAACGCAAGCCCACCGTACACCCTATGTACGGTCGACATGGAACACAACTACGTCACAACTATGGCATGTCGAATTGCTATGGCCAACGTTGAAATGAAAAAAAGTTATAACTCCGTGTTATAATTCCACGGCGACCCCTACGGCCTGAAAAAGATAGCCAATGGCGTAGGGCCACCCTGAGGCCACCGCAGAAACTCTGCGGCCGCCGCACGTTTCTGTCAATTCAGAGGGCGTACGGCTGCCGTATCCTCGCCGTAGAGCAAATGTGACTTAGGCCTTAGCGGTGAGAGTGCGTACCTCTCAGCCATCCTGATTTTGTTAACATCGTCGAGGCTAGTGGAAGAGCTAGTACACTGAACGGATCAGGACGTAACAGACAAAAATAGGATGCAAACCACACAAACATGCATGGGATGGACAAGATGGACACAGAAGGAAACTCCAAGGAGGGAAAACTGGAAAATTGGAAAGAGGGATTTGGGTGGGGTTATCGAAGATAGATAAGATCGTGGTTTTGGATAGGGAACGATCTGAGATGGTGGTGAATAGCTGTCTTGAAGACCTGGAGGGAAGAATGAGTTTGAAGAGGATGTGGAAGTTAATTCCACAGGCAGGAAAAAAGAGAAAAAAAACGAGTGGAGGTGAGCAGTGATCCTGAATTTAAGTAGTTTCACCTGAAGGGTGTTGATGGTGGTCCGTGTGTGCCCTGCAGAAACATCGGGGGGTGAGATCCCGGAAAGAGCAGAGGGTGCAAGATCAGAAAGGAGGTGGAAGAAGACAGAGACTACAGACCTGTCTATAATGGCAAAGTGATAAGCCCATAGACTCTACTTCATCGTGGGAGACTGCAGTCATCTTAAAGGCCCTGGTTTCCACCTTGTCAAGCTAAGCAAGATGTGAAGCAGGGGAGCTAGCGTAGAGGAGAGAGCAGTACTCCATAAAGCTGCAAATGAAGGCGTTGTAGGTTGATAGGAGTTCAGGTGTGCCAAGGAAGTATTTTGTATGATGGAGGATGCCCAGTTGACAGCTGGCTTTGGACGCCAATTTTAAAAGGTGGTTTGCCGAAGAAAGATCATGGCTGATGGTGAGACCCAGGAGTTTGAACGACTGAACTTCCTGAAGAGGATTGCGCAGAAAGTATATAGGATGGTTTGTCATATGGTCCTTTCAGAGAGAGATTGTGAGAGTGTGAGATTTGTCAGGTCAGGTTCGATCTGCGACCTGCTACAGGTACCATGTAAACCTGTACTAACCTGTTCCATGGTCGGGTTGTCGGCGACTAAACCGTCTCCCCCACCAGGTTTTCTGGTGAGGAGGGTGTTTGGATATGGACACCCAGCAGGATTAAAAACAAAACCTGTCAAAGGGCGGAGGAGCTAATTGTGAGCCAACGGCCATCCATATCTAGTGCCCAACTGTGTCTGCGGACGTCCTCCTGCAGTTGGGCTACTTCTTATTAGGAGGTTGGTGGCAGGATTTGCACTCCAGCCACCGTAAAACGCTTCATTCCGCAAAACGCAAAAACGCAAAAAAATCTGAAAACCCACTCCGTGGGAGTACCTCCTGTGCAGCTTCCCTTCGCAGGGCAGCTCACCGGATGATGGGATTGGGGCAAAGCCTTCGGGACCCCCAATCTTTGATAGGAGGGAAACCACGGGGTAACATCCCTGGGTCAGATTGCGGGAGAGTGTATCGGAGTGGTGCTGAGGTGTCGTCCACCAGACGGCGGTCTCCTTGGGTTAACCTGAGGCGGTCCCTTCGGGTGGGTGCCTGGAATGTCCTATCCCTAAGAGAGGATGATCACCTGTCTCTGTTATCATCTGAGCTCAAGCGTTTGGACATCGGGGTTGCAGCTCTCTCTGAAGTTCGGAGACCGGATTGCGGCGAGATAATGGTGGGTGGTTACACCTACTATTGGTCTGGTCGCTCTGATGGTTACCATACCCAAGGAGTTGCTGTAGCTGTGTCCAATAAGCTGACCCCAATGATAATTGAGGTAACACCGGTCAACGAGCGTATTATGAGATTAAGGATTCGTCACTCCTTAGGTGTCATTTCCCTGGTCTCTATTTATGCTCCGACTGAGGCGAGTGATGTTACCGTGAAGGACACATTCTACGCCACACTCGAGTCTGTGGTTGATCAGTGCCCCAGACGAGATACACTTCTAGTCTTGGGGGATTTCAATGCATCGACTGGAACTGATAGGGACGGTTATGAGGTGTGTGTTGGTCCCCATGGGTCAGGAACTATGAACCAGAATAGCACTAAGTTCCTTGACTTTGCAAGAAGTCATGGACTTAGGGTGGCTGGTTCATGGTTTCAGCGCCCGCAAGCTCATCGCTGGACTTGGTATTCCAACGCTGGCGGTGTGGCAAAGGAGATTGACCATGTCCTCATTGACGGTCGCTGGAGGATGATCCAGAACTGCAGGGTCTACCGGAGTGCTCAGTTCCTCAATACTGACCACAGGCTTGTTGTAGCAACTCTAAAGCTGCACCTTAAATCCTGGAGAATGGTACCATCCCAGCCTAGGCTGGATGTTGCCAAGCTCAGGGATGAGAGAGTAGCTGAGGAGTTTGCGAACAGGCTGAGTGGACACTTGGGGGGTCTGGGTGCTTTGGGGGGTCCTGAAGAGTTGTGGAACACCTTCAAGACCACCGTCCTTGATGTTGCCGGTGGATGCCTTGGAGTTCACCGCAGGGCAAAGAAGAATTTTGTCTCTCAAGGGACACTGGATACCATTGACCAGAGTCGCAGGGCCAGGCTGAATGGCAGAGCTGAGCTGTTCAGGGAGCTGAGGCGTAAAACTGTACGTGCACTGAGGGTGGACAAGGAGGCCTATGTGCGAGGAATCTGTGAGGGGGTAGAGCATCACCTGTGGACAGGTGATTCTCGTCCCGCTTACAGGGGAATTCGCGCATTACGTTCATCCAAGCCCATCCCTCGGAGCACTGCAGTTCGAGCAGAGAGTGGTAGGCTCTTGACAGAGGAGTCTGAAGTGAAGGCCCGCTGGGCCGGTTACTTCGAGCGGTTGTACCAGGCTGATCCCCCAGCTGTCGAGTTGGACGTCAAGGGTGTTACAATCCCTGTTGCTGACCCTCGAATCAACTGTGGTCCACCATCGCTTGTGGAAACACGGGCTGCGGTGAACCAGTTGAAACGGGGCAAAGCTCCAGGGATCTGTGGCATCCATGCCGAACTTCTCAAGGCTGGTGGAAATGCTGCACTCGTGTCGTTGCATGCAGTTTTGTGCTCTGCCTGGAACACAGGCATCATCCCAACTGACTGGAAGAGGGGCCTTGTTGTCCCTCTCTGGAAAGGGAAGGGTGATCGCCAAGACTGCAACAACTACCGAGGGGTGACGCTGCTCTCAGTGCCGGGCAAGGTCTTTGCTCGGATAATTCTTGATAGGGTTCGCCACCATCTGCTTGAGCACCAGCGTCCAGAGCAGTCAGGCTTTACACCAAAGAGGTCAACGATTGACCGTATCCTTGCACTTCGTGTACTCACCGAACGCAGACGAGAGTTTCGGCAGGGGCTGCTTGCAGCCTATGTTGATCTCTGTAAAGCGTTCGATTCAGTGAATCGGGATGTCCTCTGGAGGATTCTTGGTCTTCGTGGGGTGCCACCGAAACTGATCGATCTGATGTCTGAACTCTACTCTGGTACTGAGAGTGCTGTGAAGTGTGGTGGTACCGCCTCTGACTTATTTCCAGTTGTTACTGGAGTTCGTCAGGGATGTGTACTTGCCCCCACACTTTTCAGCACTTGTATGGACTGGATTTTTGGGAGGATGTCGGAGAGATCAAGTTGCGGTGCATCGTTTGGCAATGTCAAGATCTCGGACCTTGATTTTGCAGATGATGCAGTCATCTTTGCGGAGACTTTAGACATCCTCTTGGGGGCCCTCGAGGTGCTGAATGAGGAGTCGGAGCCGTTGGGATTACGGATTTCTTGGGTCAAAACAAAGATCCAGGCTTTCGGTGACATCTTGGATGCTGCTGTCCTGTCTGTGTCTGTTTGTGGTGAGGATGTTGAGGTCGTGGATAGATTCACTTACCTTGGCAGTGATATTCATGTCTCCGCAGGTTGTGAGCCGGAGGTCAATAGACGTCTGGGTCGGGCCTGGGGAGTCATGGATTCACTGGATCATGGGGTGTGGCGCTGCCGGTACCTGTGCGGGAGGACGAAAGTCCGAGTCTTCAGGTCCTTGGTACTTCCAGTCTTGCTCTATGGGTGCGAGACTTGGACTTTGACCAAGGATCTGAGACGGAGACTTAATTCCTTTGGTACCAGGTCTCTTCGGAGAATCCTTGGCTATCGCTGGTCGGATTTTGTGTCCAACGAGCGATTGCTGAGAGAGACTCGGATGAGATTTGTTACCTGCATAGTCCGTGAGCGTCAGCTGCGGCTGTATGGACATGTGGCTCGTTTTCCTGACGCTGATCCTGCTCACCAGATTCTCTCAGCGAGGGAGTCTCATGAGTGGAGGAGGCCAGTGGGCCGACCACGTGCCTCATGGTTACAGCAGGTTGACCATCATCTCAAGGAGATGGGGATGGGCCTGGCATCTGCCTGGGGGATGGCCAGACGGAGGCCCCTGGAGTACCGGCGGAAAGTGGACGCAGCGACGCGCTGTTCTGGCACATGCTCCCATACCTGACCTGAGATTTGTGAGGATTGAAAGATATAATCGAAGTGTTTGACCAGCTTGTGATTTTGTCACGGTCTGAAGAGAGGGGAAGAGGCTGCAGCCGGCCTGTCTGAAGGATGAGGGATGTCATGGCAGAGGGTGGATTCATCAGTAAATAGATAAAGGGGATTTTTCCAGAGAATCAGAGAGATCATTGATGAAGATCAGGAATTGGACTGGGCCCAGAACACTGCATTGGGGCACTCCAGCTTTGACAGGGAGAGGAGATTAAAGGATTCCGTTGATACCCACACATTGGCTATGAGAGTAGAGGAAGTCAGGAAGCCATGTATGGAGTTGGCCTTGGATGCCATAGGCAGAGAGTTTGGAGAGTAAGGCAGTACGCCAGACTGCATCAGAAGCACAAGATATGTTCCGAGAGACGGGCTGATAATACATATATATATATATATATATATATATATATATATATATATATATATATATATATATACATATATATATATATATATATATATATATATATATATATATATATATATATATATATATATATATATATATATATATATATATATATACATACATCTCTTCTTTCGGCTGCTCCCGTTAGGGGTCGCCACAGCGGATCATCCGTATGATCCGCATAGTGATTTGGCACATGTTTTACGCCGGATGCCCTTCCTGACGCAACCCTGGTCGCCTCTTACGACACACGGATATATATATATATATATATATATATATATATATATATATATATATATATATATATATATATATATATACATATATACATATATATTTTTTCAGGTGGTCCAAAAAAGTCGAAAAAAATAGAATGTTGTTCCACAACCTTAAAATTATTCTAATATGATCCAGTAACACGCATAAATTTTTTTAGCTTGATCAGAGGTGATTTAGAGGTCGCTTCATATGACAACTTTTAGTCTCATGACTTGAATAAATTAGGGTATGGTCAGGTGCGATTACGGGTACTTCTGGATGTCTGAGGTGGAAAGGGAGTGCATTTTCGAACTCTATGGGGTCGATTTACTCTAAGAAATGACTGCACCGACATTGAATTCACTACCATTTCGAAAATATGACCTAAAACAAGATTTGTCATTACTGGAGTTGAGTCACTAATCCTACTCATTTCGATATTTTCTAATCTATAATTAATTTGTGGTCCGTCTAAACATTTCTTAGAGTAAATCGACCCCACTGAGTTTGAAAATGCAGTCCATTTTCACCTTGGAAGTTCAGAAGTGTACGGATTCGCATCTCACCATACCCTAATTTAATATAATAATAACTAAATAAATAACTAACATATTTTTAGTAAATCATTGAATCTAAAACACTGGATGTTGGGCCGGCTAGAAATAAGTTCAGGCGGGAGTGGAAACAGCAATAGAGGCGGAGATGATAGTGGTATTTGGTGAATGAGACGAAATATTCTAATAGTTTGCAATTCCATTGATTGAAAAATTAGGGTATGGTCAGATATGATTACGTGGACTTTTGTACTTTCTAGGTGGAAATGAACTGCATTTTCGAACTCAGTGGGGTCGATTTACTCTAAGAAATGTTTAGACGGACGACAAATTAATTATAGATGAGAAAATATAGAAATGAGTAGGATGAGTTACTCAACTCCAGTAATGATAAATCTTGTTTTCGGTCATATTTTCGAAATGGTAGTGAATTCAATGTCGGTGCAGTCATTTCTTAGAGTAAATCGACCCATAGAGTTCGAAAATGCACTCCATTTCCACCTCGGACATCCAGAAGTAATCGTACCTGACCATACCCTAATTTAACCAACTCATGAAACTAAAATTCGTCATATGGAGCGACCTCTAAATCACCTCCGATCAACTTAAATTTATTTCTGCGTGTTATTGAATCATAGTGGAATAATTTAAGGCTTGTGGAGACAACATCTGAATTTTTTTTTTTTTTGCTGTTTTTGGACCACCCTAATATATATATATATATATATATATATATATATATATATATATATATATATATATATATATATATATATATATATATATATATACATACATATACACAATGTAAACTCTCATTAACATGATGTCTAAATAAGTTTGATAATTGAATTAATATATTGCATCTTTATCATTTATTCAGATTATTTTGTCAAAATTTCGCTGAAATAGCATTTGTTTTCGTGAGAGTACACTATGCTGTGGTTCCAAAACACTTTGGTGCAGGCATTTCTAAAATGTTAGTGGCCATGTTAAGCTTGTACTCTGACAGAATTGGAGGCATGCAAAGTGATAATTGGACAATAATTAAATTTAAAACAAACAATACCAGAAACAGTTGCACAAAGATGACCACAAAAGTAGCAGCTGTAGAAACTACAATGATATATACAGTGGATGCCACAAAAAGCATAAGAAGCAGCATTGAACCTTGACACCGTCATCACGTGTCGGCCCTGTCCTTGTCCCTTTGCGTGGTCGGCGCAACGTTCCATAGATATCACCAGGGTCAGCCAGAGTTACGGAAGCACGGGAAAGACGTAGTTCAGCCAGGCTTCCCCTCCCTGACCTGACCAAGGAATAAATAAAAAAAGAGAAATATAAGTATGAAATACTCTTCCAGAAGGTCAACCAAACTCATAAGGAATCAGACAAAGTCTTCTGGAGTCACCATTAAATGCCATACAAGATGGGACTACGTTTGAACAACCACCATTTTGGCCAAAAGTCAAGTCACTACTCATATTATTTATGTTACAAGATGCGTTTCCAAATATACATAACACGTATGACATGTACTGCTGACCTCGGCAAGGTGGGATCAGTGAAAGCTGATGGCTTGAGTCTCCATTGATCAAGCTCCGCACGAAGCATTTCCAGCTCCTCACTGAGCCGCACCTGAATGAAGAAGATCCAAGGAATCGCTATGCAAGTGTTTCAGCCTTCAAGACTCATCCAAGCATTGTAGGAAGTCACACCTAAATAGGAAAATGAGTTCTGGAAACTTGAACTTGTTTGATTCATGAACCAATTCCTACAAGAGATAGAGTTTGTTTCACTTGCTTGCTTAGTGTTTGCAATTCTTTTTACCTTTTCTTGTAAAGCTTCCTCCAATTGCTTGCGGCTTGTCTCTAGTTCTTGGCTTAGTGCATTCTGGGAAGATGAATATATATTGAATTGTGAGGTTACGGTTTTGGATTTGACCAAATTATGTGTTCTCTTTTCTGTTGTCCCAGCTACCAAGCAAATACAGCACCTTCTCGTCCAACGCGGCCATTCGCTCTTTTAGATGTAGCTGTAGACGCTCGTTGGACTCGGACAGCAACTTGTCCACAGTGTCCGAAAGCCTTCTATTATGCTCTTCATTCATCTTTTCTCGCTGTCGTGCCTGAGAACAGCGATGGGAGGGACGAGGGAGGGAGAGGGGGAGGTACATGTGGTGAACATGGTGCTTGCTCGATTTTGTCATGTTATATTTCTGCTTGAACTGAGCATGTGTTCTTCATGGCATGCAATTGGTGTGAACGATCAATTTCATCTCTTAAATCGTACTTGCCATGGATAAATATGCTCAGTGGACTTAACGAGTCACTTCAAGATATCGGCTTTTGACAGGTAATAAGTATTTTTATGGTGGTTATATGTGAGACTGAAACTTTGACAATCTTTATGTTCATGCACTTTATATAAATAATTTAAATTTCAAGGCTTGGACTAAGTGATGAAAAAAATAAAAAATAAACCAATGTCACCCGCATGGTGACCCGTATCTTGCCAAAAGGTGACCACGTGTGACTTCTTTAAGGTCACACTGAGGTGAACAGAGCTGCTATCCACCAGGAGCGACTCCTTGAGGAATATCTGCCTACGAGAGATTCCGATGAGAACCGTTCTACAGAGTAACCATGAAAAATATGCTTTTGCCTCATAACGTCACCAAATGACGTCATAATGTCTCAAGCTTGACATATCTAGAAAGCACTCATCGAGGTGTTCAATTTGAGGTACTTCACGATATGGTTCCTAAAACTTGAAAATTTGACCTTGGGGTCAAATATGTTTGACCTTAGGCGCTAACCATGAAGGTCAAGGCCAATCGCCACCAAAAATTAATCAGCTGAGCGCCAGACCATGAACTATATTCCCATGAAGTTTGAAGACGATCCGATCAAAATTTCTCAAAAAATAAGGGTTTCGTCGACTCCCCTGATTTGCGACAAAGTGACCTTGACCTTTGACCTTGACCTTCAAAATTTTATGCGCTGAAAAGGACCTCTATTGGCCTCTGATATGCGAAGTTACAAAAATTTCCAATGATAACTGTGCTCTGCAGAGTGATTTATACGTGATTACAGACCAAAAAAAACCAAACAAACAAACAAAAACATATGAAGGTCAAGGCCAATCGCCACCAAAAATTAATCAGCTGAGCGCCAGACCATGATATGAACTATATTCCCATGAAGTTTGAAGACGTTCCGATCAAAATTACTCAAAAAATAAGGGTTTCGTCGACTCCCCTGATTTGCGACAAAGTGACCTTGACCTTTGACCTTGACCTTCAAAATTTTGTGCACTGAAAGGGACCTCTATAGGCCTCTGAAATGCGAAGTTACAAAAATTTCCAATGATAACTGTGCTCTGCAGAATTTTTTATACGTGATTACAGACAAACAAACAAACAAAAAAAAATAAAAAATAAAAACTGACAAGCTGACTAACATATCTTGCAAAAACTTCGTTTTGGCAAGATAAAAAGTAAAAATAACATTTCAGAAAGTGACCAAAACAGGTGATAAGGAAAATGATTCATCAGGTGAATTGAGCAAAATGAAAAGCGAATGATTGGACTAAGTGATGAAAAAAAAAAAAAAATAAACCAATGTCACCCGCATGGTGACCCGTATCTTGCCAAAAGGTGACCACGTGTGACTTCTTTAAGGTCACACTGAGGTGAACAGAGCTGCTATCCACCAGGAGCGACTCCTTGAGGAATATCTGCCTACGAGAGACTAATATCTGCCTCAAACCCCACTCTGCTGTTGAATTAATACCAGGTGGGGTTGATTCTGCTTGTCATCCTTCAGAGGACGGCAAAATGAGTGCCAGCATACTGGTATACTGTGTCGGAGTGGCGACCCGTCCAGTTTTGTGCCCAATAGCCAAGGAGACTGCTTAGACAGCACCAACGCTTTGCACAGAGTATGGTCCCGATGGATGGATGGAGAGGATGGGTGAAATTGGCGAGAAGGTGAATTAAATGGGTGAGAAGGTGAGAACAAGTATGAAAGGTGACCAATTGCAGACAGAGTCGAGTGAAAAGGCAAGTCTAAGAAGAACAACCGATACTTGTTGATCTGTATTTTTGAGCATTCAGGTGAAAGACCCAATGAAATTGCCAACAATGCCTTTGTGTTGTTGCATTGTGACTGTGCATCAGAACAAAAACCACGTTCATCACAAATTTGGCCTTTGAACTTCCGCTACATTTATGAGAAGTAAAGATGAGGTTACTTTGTGAATTTGAGAGCATGAAACCTTGGAAGGAGGTTACCAATTGAACGCTTTGAGTAAGTATGAAGAGGGACATACCTCCACAACCAGATGCGAAACCTCCACACACGTCTTTTAAAGAAAAAGAACAACAACCACTCCTTTCACGTCTTCAGACATATAGGGTTGCTGAGACAGTTTTTCCTTGGCTATGGGGCACAATCCTGGACAGATCTCCAGTCCGATGCAAACTACTTGCATGGCTGATTCTTTCCAGGAGGCGGATACACATTTTTCTGGCCTCGGAAGGATGACAGGCTGAGCCAATCCAACTGGTGTTATTTTAACGGAATGACAGGGGCTCAAACTCAGGACCCTAATATCTTAAGCCAGCCATCCTAACCGTTAAGCCAACACTAGGCTTCCGTCTAGTGTTCATCATATTTTGATGGCAACTTTTATCAGAGGCCCACTACAAACAAATTAGATGTAATTGAGTCCATCAACAGTTTTCATTTTAAGTATTAAAGCTCTCAGATTTATATTTTGTAAGTCATCAAGAATGGGCACCGGTGCCTTTCAAAAGTTTTAGGCAATGAGGGTAGATGGGCAGATGGACCTCAAAGCCCCATCCTTTGTGACAACATATGGTGCTTCTGTTAGTTTGTTGGCAGCTATAACAGCCCAAAAATAAAATAAAATTGGTTTGTTGGTGAAATGGTCAAAGCCAGGAGACGTCAGAGAAAAAGGAAGGCAGAACAACAACAACAGCAATAAGAGTCATTTGAAAGATATAGCGAAAGAAGGCAGAGTGCAAGAGGGCCAACATCAACCTGTTCCGACCGACTTCTTATCAAAGTCATCACTCTAAGATTCCAAAATCTAAAGATTCAGTTTCTCAGGTTGAGGTGCTTCCTTTGTCACTAGGTTCCTCACTCTCTGAAGTTCCTGGTTCTTCTCCTCAAGCTGTGCCTCGAGCTGCCGTAATTGTTCTTCTATATTGCCATGACGTTCCTCCGCCTGCAGACAGCACAATGCATTGTCATTTGTATACTACTGCTGGTATAATTTGTGCACTGTGATGCGCATTCCAAATCAGATGACACCAATAATGTTTCATTTCAGGCTCATGGAAAAGTTGAAAACCACAAAAGGTTATTTGAGTGTGAACAAAGAAAAATCTTTTCCTTGATACCCTGAAACAAAACAACAACAACAACAACAACAACAGAAAACAACACAGATCATCCACAGACATGAATAATGCAAGGGCTGCTATCATTTCTTCGTGAATATAATTGGTGTAATTACCATCACACTTTCATCTCTATGAAATACACTCTCCCCACATTACTCTCATATACAAACATCGAGCTTCCCCCTCAGCCATCCGAATCCCTCTCACCCTAAACAGCTTCAATTACCCTCCCCTCCCTTCCCACCTTCTCTGGTCATCAATATTCCCCCGCCATGTCCATTCACCATCTGCCAACATCCTTCCGAACCCTGGGAATGGCCTAACAATGAGAACCACCACAGCCCAACCAAAATCCCCCAGGGGAACAGACGTGAACCATAAAAGACTCGAGCAATTGGATCAACACTGAAACGATCACATGAACCAACGATAAAGGGTAAATGATAATAAAACGACTATCAACCAAAACCAACAGAAACCAATGAGGATTGAAAAATGTATGTTATAACGCTATAAACCGAAAGAGGAGCCAATGATTAACAATGAAAATAAAATGGCTCAATCAGTCCAAGGCAAGTGTGAAATAAGGAATAATGATGTCATAACTCAGTGTATGTTTCATAACTTTCGTTAAATCGACGACGCTTTCACCAAAGCTGTATTTAAATTACCAAACTTTAAAATGCCAAAGTTCAATACAGTAGCATCACTTTTTTACCTGTAAAATCATGCCGAGGAATACATTCAGTTTGTCTGTAAAATTGGTGCAGAAATAAAATAGTACTATCTTCAATTTGGATTTCACGCGACTCTTCTTTTTCTTCTTCTTTAACGGCCTGATTAATCCCACCTTGTGGGGCAGTCAAGGGGAACGATTTAGGCCCAAGGCTTTTCAGGGAACTGGCTCGCTCGGCCTGATATTCGAGTGTGGCGGCAAAAGAATTTGTGAGTTGTTCAGGATGCCGGCGATAAGTCACCTACTCTTCACAAAAGACAGCACGGGACATTTAATATCTCCCAAAGCCCCGAGTGCTGGCGAACGGGTCTTCCGGCTTAACATTGTTTTGATGGATGGCACTCACATTGTTGCCTCATCCTGCATACGGAACACTGGGATGACAGATTAAAGCTGAATCGGGGTTCAAACCCAGGCTAGATAGCTCAGAGTGAAATGCACACACCTCTCAGCTGTCCTGCTAACCCATGGAATGCACTTAATTAAAGCAGTCACATTTGTGTAAATCAGGAACTCTTAAAATGTTACACCTCTGGATCTTCAGGAAACCGCCAGAAGCCTTATTTTGTTAAACATGTTTAAATGGGAAAATTTTAGGACCACCTTTCATGAATCAGCAACAGGCAAAAACGTTCTCCGAAATGAAATAGCAGAAAATGGATGTGATCACTGAAACAAGTTAAAGTAAACGTCTGATCTCTTGAAGAAGAAAAAAAAACAGCACAGGGTATCTGAAAACCAAAAAAAACCCACTAGAACGGCACTCAGTAGAGCACAAACCTCCGCCAGGCTAAACAATTTGGTTTTGTATCCACCAATAGGCTGGATCTGGATCCGGACCTCCAAAATCGAATCGGTTTGTTCTTGTGACCTACCCAACTCATCCACCTCGTTTTGTCATAACTCGTCCACAACTTTTTGACATATCGTGCTTCACAGGTCAGGTTTTGTCAGGTCAGGTTCGATCTGTGACCTGCTACAGGTACCATGTAAACCTGTACTAACCTGTTCCATGGTCGGGTTGTCGGTGACTAAACCGTCTCCCCCACCAGGTTTTCTGGTGAGGAGGGTGTTTGGATATGGACACCCAGCAGGATTAAAAACAAAACCTGTCAAAGGGCGGAGGAGCTCCTTGTGAGCCAACGGCCATCCATACCTAGTGCCCAACTGTGTCTGCGGACGTCCTCCTGCAGTTGGGTCACTTCTTATTAGGAGGTTGGTGGCAGGATTTGCACTCCGGCCACCGTAAAACCCTTCATTCCGCAAAACGCAAAAACGCAAAAAAATCTGAAAACCCACTCCGTGGGAGTACCTCCTGTGCAGCTTCCCTTCGCAGGGCAGCTCACCGGATGACGGGATTGGGGCAAAGCCTTCGGGACCCCCAATCTTTGATAGGAGGGAAACCACCGGGTAACATCCCTGGGTCAGATTGCGGGAGAGTGTGTCGGAGTGGTGCTGAGGTGTCGTCCACCAGACGGCGGTCTCCTTGGGTTAACCTGAGGCGATCCCTTCGGGTGGGTGCCTGGAATGTCCTATCCCTAAGAGAGGATGATCACCTGTCTCTGTTATCATCTGAGCTCAAGCGTTTGGACATCGGGATTGCAGCTCTCTCTGAGGTTCGGAGACCGGATTGCGGCGAGATAATGGTGGGTGGTTACACCTACTATTGGTCTGGTCGCTCTGATGGTTACCATACCCAAGGAGTTGCTGTAGCTGTGTCCAATAAGCTGACCCCAATGATAATTGAGGTAACACCGGTCAACGAGCGTATTATGAGATTAAGGATTCGTCACTCCTTAGGTGTCATTTCCCTGGTCTCTGTTTATGCTCCGACTGAGGCGAGTGATCTCACCGTGAAGGATGCATTCTACGCCACACTCGAGTCTGTGGTTGATCAGTGCCCCAGACGAGATACACTTCTAGTCTTGGGGGATTTCAATGCATCGACTGGAACTGATAGGGACGGTTATGAGGTGTGTGTTGGTCCCCATGGGTCAGGAACTATGAACCAGAATAGCACTAAGTTCCTTGACTTTGCAAGAAGTCATGGACTTAGGGTGGCTGGTTCATGGTTTCAGCGCCCACAAGCTCATCGCTGGACTAGGTATTCCAACGCTGGCGGTGTGGCAAAGGAGATTGACCATGTCCTCATTGACGGTCGTTGGAGGATGATCCAGAACTGCAGGGTCTACCAGAGTGCTCAGTTCCTCAATACTGACCACAGGCTTGTTGTAGCAACTCTAAAGCTGCACCTTAAATCCTGGAGAATGGTACCATCCCAGCCGAGGCTGGATGTTGCCAAGCTCAGGGATGAGAGAGTAGCTGAGGAGTTTGCGAACAGGCTGAGTGGACACTTGGGGGGTCTGGGTGCTTTGGGGGGTCCTGAAGAGTTGTGGAGCGCCTTCAAGACCACCGTCCTTGATGTTGCCGGTGGATGCCTTGGAGCTCACCGCAGGGCAAAGAAGAATTTTGTCTCTCAAGGGACACTGGATACCATTGACCAGAGTCGCAGGGCCAGGCTGAATGGCAGAGCTGAGCTGTTCAGGGAGCTGAGGCGTAAAACTGTACGTGCACCGAGGGTGGACAAGGAGGCCTATGTGCGAGGAATCTGTGAGGGGGTAGAGCATCACCTGTGGACAGGTGATTCTCGTCCCGCTTACAGGGGAATTCGCGCATTACGTTCATCCAAGCCCATCCCTCGGAGCACTACAGTTCGAGCAGAGAGTGGTAGGCTCTTTACAGAGGAGTCTGAAGTGAAGGCCCGCTGGGCCGGTTACTTTGAGCGGTTGTACCAGGCTGATCCCCCAACTGTCGAGTTGGACGTCAAGGGTGTTACAATCCCTGTTGCTGACCCTCGAATCAACTGTGGTCCACCTACGCTTGTGGAAACACGGGCTGCGGTGAACCAGTTGAAACGGGGCAAAGCTCCAGGGATCTGTGGCATCCATGCCGAACTTCTCAAGGCTGGTGGAAATGCTGCACTCGTGTCGTTGCATGCAGTTTTGTGCTCTGCCTGGAACACAGGCATCATCCCAACTGACTGGAAGAGGGGCCTTGTTGTCCCTCTCTGGAAAGGGAAGGGTGATCGCCAAGACTGCAACAACTACCGAGGGGTGACGCTGCTCTCAGTGCCGGGCAAGGTCTTTGCTCGGATAATTCTCGATAGGGTTCGCCACCATCTGCTTGAGCACCAGCGTCCAGAGCAGTCAGGCTTTACACCAAAGAGGTCAACGATTGACCGTATCCTTGCACTTCGTGTCCTCACCGAACGCAGACGAGAGTTTCGGCAGGGGCTGCTTGCTGTTTGCTTGTTGATCTCTGTAAAGCGTTCGATTCAGTGAATCGGGATGTCCTCTGGAGGATTCTTGGTCTTCGTGGGGTGCCACCAAAACTGATCGATCTGGTGTCTGAATTCTACTCTGGTACTGAGAGTGCTGTGAAGTGTGGTGGTACCATCTCTGACTTATTTCCAGTTGTTACTGGAGTTCGTCAGGGATGTGTACTTGCCCCCACACATTTCAGCACTTGTATGGACTGGATTCTAGGGAGGATGTCGGAGAGATCAAGTTGCGGTGCGTCATTTGGGAATGTCAAGATCTCGGACCTTGACTTTGCAGATGATGCAGTCATCTTTGCGGAGACTTTAGACATCCTCTTGGGGGCCCTCGAGGTGCTGAATGAGGAGTCGGAGCCGTTGGGATTACGGGTTTCTTGGGTCAAAACTAAGATCCAGGCTTTCGGTGACATCTTGGATGCTGCTGTCTTGTCTGTGTCTGTTTGTGGTGAGGATGTTGAGGTCGTGGAGAGATTCACTTACCTTGGCAGTGATATTCATGTCTCTGCTGGCTGCGAGTCAGAGGTCAATAGACGTCTGGGTCGGGCCTGGGGAGTCATGGATTCACTGGATCATGGGGTGTGGCGCTGCCGGTACCTGTGCGGGAGGACGAAAGTCCGAGTCTTCAGGTCCTTGGTACTTCCAGTCTTGCTCTATGGGTGCGAGACTTGGACTCTGACCAAGGATCTGAGACGGAGACTCAATTCCTTTGGTACCAGGTCTCTTCGGAGAATCCTTGGCTATCGCTGGTCGGATTTTGTGTCCAACGAGCGGTTGCTGAGAGAGACCCGGATGAGATTTGTTACCTGCATAGTCCGTGAGCGTCAGTTGCGGCTGTATGGACATGTGGCTCGTTTTCCTGACTCTGATCCTGCTCACCAGATTCTCTCAGCGAGGGAGTCTCATGAGTGGAGGAGGTCAGTGGGTCGACCACGTGCCTCATGGTTGCAACAGGTTGACCATCATCTCAAGGAGATGGGGATGGGCCTGGCATCTGCCTGGGGGATGGCCAGACGGAGGCCCCTGGAGTACCGGCGGAAAGTGGACGCAGCGACGCGCTGTTCTGGCACATGCTCCCATACCTGACCTGACCTGTGCTTCACAGTGTATGGATTTTGGCTCCATCTTCGAATGGTGAAGAATCACTTTAAAATTCTAGTATCCGGATCGGATATTCACCAAAATCTAATCAATTCATCTTTGTCACACACCCAATCTGTCCACCAAATTTCGTCCAAATCCGTCTGACTTTTTGAGATATCCTGCTCACAGACACACAGACAAACAGACAGGGGTGAAAACACAACCTCCATCCACCTTTGGTGGCAGAAGTGACAATCCAATACCTGAAAAGGGAGAAAATAAGATCTGAAATTTGTAAAAATTTTTACTCAAAACATCTGATATATGAAGCAACATAAAGAAAACATCTGATATCTTGGATAATATAAATAAAGATATCTAAAATTAGAATTAAAAACTACATTTTCTCAGTAGCACCCTCCTTGTGAAACTCCCAAAATCCAGGTTCACTTCTCAACTCCACTCTTTGTGGAACCTCCTTTATCAACATTCACTCACACTCTTCCCTTCATAGTGGGGCAACTTAGCTAAATATAGCATAACAATTGTGCATTTTGTGAGGAAAGCACCAAATTTGGCACACTAGTAGCCTAACATATTATGAACAGATTTGGATATTGGGCCATCCCAAATTCAACCGCTGATGGCTGTGGCAGCCATTTTCCACTGCCATCAAAATTTTTGAGATGGCCCAATACCCAAATCTGTTCATAATATGATAGGCTACTAGTGTGCCAAATTTGGTGCTTTCCTCACAAAATGCACAATTGTTATGCTAAGTTGCCCCACTATCAGGGCTTTCAGTCAGCAGTACAACACCACCTCAGATCAAACCCCATCCAGAGGCTGACTGACGGTATTCTGGACCCTCGGGCAATAGGGGTCTTCGGGGGCCCCGAGATCCAATTTTTGAATGACACTAAGTGTGAAATAATAGTTTACTAAAACGAACATTTGTGCATAAATATGTAGAATAATAACGAGACCATGAATTCAAAACAAATACACTAATTTACGAAGCAGAAACTTGACGCATCCCGTGTTGCAGAGTACATTACATACATTACACTCAAAAGCGTCATGGAATGTTCCAGGCAAATGGCCTGAAACGGATTATATGAAATGCACACACGGACAAAATTATTATTTCTCCACGCCATTTACCTGAACATTTTGCCGAGAAAAACAAGCGGTCACTTCAGCCATATGATCTAAAATAAAGGAGACAGCGAGACGTTCGGTCCGACCGAGTCAATTCGCAGCCTCGTCCGTTGAACACTATCGAAGATGAGCAAAAAAATCCGAGTAAAGATGGTTAATAAATTTTTTTGTACAAAGAGGATACAAACCCAGTTTTTCGTAATACACATTTATGGTTCATAGCCATTTTCTGTAAAGTTTCAAACTGGAGCTTCAACAGTGGTAAATATTTGTTTAAAGTAGGTAAAATGTTTAACAGCAATAAATGACTTTGCTGCATGTTTTTCAGGACTCGATAAAAATCGACTTCCAACCCTCAACAATTAATCTACTGTGTTTAAACATACGTTCTAAAATTGCCTTCCTCTGCTATTTCTGAAAACGTAAACCTTTTTTTTTTTTCAGAGCATGGGTCCCTTGATGGTGGGGGCCCTCGGTCGGTGCCCGAATGTCCAACTGCACAGTCCGCCCCTGACTCCATCCCAACCCATGATCATTCCTATCCTCATTAACCCTTCCTTCATTCATTCTCTTTCTCTCTCTCAAACTACTTGCAGGTTGCCAGCCTTCTTTCCCCATTTTCTCTCTTCTTCCTATTAGGTCACCTTGTGTCCAACAGTTGTCCCGCTGTCAGTCACTATGTTGCCTTTTATCCTCCGTAATCTCACTCTTCCATGAGCCTAGACTTGTACACAAAAAGATCTGGTTTATTAAAACAGATATGATATGATATCAGATAAGAGATAAAGAAAATATCTGATAACTGAAACAGAAAAGAGATTGTGCCCGAGATCCTTCACCCCCGGTTTATCTACGTCAAAACTGTCAAGAATTGGCCTTAACATGCACAAAACTATCCAATGGCAGAACTTTTAAACATAGTACATTTTTCTCAACAATGGAGAACATTGTGAAGAAAAATTTGATACAATATATATATATATATATATATATATATATATATTTGTATATTGTTACGGATCTGGAAACAATGTGCATTCAACATACAGATGTCCCCAAAAGTCAGTTATGTCGTTAAGTATGTGTGTAGTCAGATCCCCTTCCTTTTGTCTAGTGGGAAAATCAAAGGCGTGCGTTGCGATTTATTTTAGTTAGGTTATTACATCCAACAAGCTATCTAACAACCATCCCATCTGCATGACCCCTCGGCCCATCACGATCCACCAACAACCAGCTGCCTTCTCGCACCCTGACGTGCCAAGGCAAGATCTCGCGGTTCCGGTTTCTCGGCTTCCACAGACGTAACTCTTTCACGACGACTTTTTGCAACGTTAATACTGTTACTCTTCAAGTATGAACCTGTGTGGAAGAGTGGCTGGGGTTTCCTAGCAGGGGCAGAGGCCCCGCCCCGGAAGGGTGGGCCGTAGGACCCTGTCCAATCAAAGGCGGACAAGCGATGTGTGTTCCACTAAGGGCCCCTCCCCATTGAGGGAGGTCAAAAAAATCCTCGAGCATTCTCTGATAGCGTAGTTTGATAGGTTTTGCTGTCACAAAGGGGTTGTTACGAAGGTTGTTCGGAGGTTTTCGATGAGGTTGTTGTTGAGCGTGCAGTTCTTTTGAAGCGGAGGGTTTAGCAGAAGGTTGTGAAGGCGGCGAACGCGTCTCTGCTCGCCCTCTACAAGGAAAGGAAAGAGCGACCCTGACCCCCCTCCGTGGACCCCGGCCATTCACCACCCGAGCTCCGCCACGAACCTCGAGTCCCACACGTGCGACTGGGGACCAAACCAGCGACCATTGTCAGGTGCCGCAGCACGGAGTACCCCCTTTCTCCGACGGCCAGGTACCCATCCGAACTCTGACCCCCAGCTTGTCTCTCTTCGTGGCTGCAAGGATCCAATAAAGAACTCTGGGTTTCTTTTTATTTGTGTGTGTGTGTCTGCATGTGGGCCCATCTGTAAGTAGAACTGAATAAGTGTTTTTGGATCATTGTTAATATTCCTTGCTTGCACATTCATGTTAAGTCTTGCCTTTGTCTTTTACTGAAAACAAAACTTGTTAGAAATGTTCCCAGTCCGTTTCCGTCCCTTCTTGCATTGGTCCAGCATGGTTCGGATCTGAGTTTAGGCGGGGTTTTATCCCCGGCAATCAGACAATTGTAGCCGGGACGTCCTGGGCAGGCCCGCTCGGCTGCATCCGAGCCGGAAAGGTGGGTGGCAAAGTGGTAGTCAGTCGGTGTAATTTTACCGCTGCCGGTAGAGTGAATCCGGTTCGGCCAGGCGTTCCGAGGGCGTGGATCCCCGGTAGCCGAGACCGCGTGGTTACTTCGGTACATTGGATCTAGACAAAATAACCCTATGCCACGCGGTCGAGATATTGGCGTTCCACGGTCGGTTAAACAACCCGCCGGCTCGCGGAGTTATCCGAGCAACGGCCTACAAGTCCGGGGAGTTTGGTGGGAGACGACGCAAGCTTTCCCCACCTCGTGGTTGTTCTTGCCACTGACCCCTATCCCACAACAATGTTCATGAAAATATATTATATAATATATATATGAAACAATATAAATTGATATATATATATATATATATATATATATATATATATATATATATATATATATATATATATATATATATATATATATATATTGCTACGGCTGTGGAAATTCGCAATACACCATAAAGGGTCCTGAGATCAGTTATGACGATAAGTAATTGTGTAGTTCGATTTCCCCACCGTTGTTTAGAGGGATTTCCGTGTTCACCGGGCTGCGATCCTTTGAGTTAGCCGTTTTTCTTTTCTCTATCGTTATTTTGGACCAAACAACGCACCCCAGCAACCAAATTGCCACCACCACCTTTGCCTCTTTACCTCCACAACTCTATCCCGCAAACATCACTTCACCGTCATTCTCAAACGACGCCCGCCAACAACCAAACTCCCACCACCTTCGCCTCTTTACCTCTACAACTCCACCCCACAAACATCGCTTCACCGCCATTCTCAAACGATGCCCGCCAACAACCAAACTCCCACCACCTTCGCCTCTTTACCTCCACAACTCCACCCCACAAACATCGCTTCACCGCCATTCTCAAACGATGCCTGCCAACAACCAAACTCCCACCACCTCCGCCTTTCTACCATACGCCGGGCCATGGGTTGTGAATGCGTTCATTTCGCCTCAAGAATCGGATCAGGAATGCTTCACGCCCCCTTTTCATCCATCCAATGACTGAGCATCGGGTAGAAGAGCCCCGCCTCCGAACCCGCTGTGATCCAGAAACTTGCATCGACGCCCCTCCCCCGGGCTATATAAGCGCGAGCTCGCGGAAGAAGAAAGGTGCGCAGTACGTCGGCAGAGAACCAAGTGGGAGCAGTGGAGTGGCAGCGGCGGAGTGTCGGCAGAAGTCAAGTCTGCAGTGTCAGCAGGGCAGTCGAGTCGGGAGACGGAGCTCGAAGCCAACAGGAAAGGCAGACGGGGAGCACCGGAGAGAGCTCGCCGACCACGCCAGGGGCACGAAGCCAGGCGCAGCTACGCTGACATTGCGGCTTGCCCGCCATCGCGCCACAAGGGCGCGGGTAGGACCCTTCGGTCTCGTGGACCTGGCCGCTCATCCAGGTTCCACGCGCATTAGGCCCACGGGCCCAGTCTGACTCCCTTGTCTATGAGGGGGTCTTTCCTTTGCTTTTGTGTGAATGCGTGTTGTGGCGCCGTGTCTTGTAAAGTCAAAACTGTTGTAAAGTGCATGTAAATAAACATTGCTTTATTCAGTTGTAATTCTTACTTTCATTGCTTTGACTGTAAATTGCATTCTTACTGTATGGCTGCGAATACGTGCTTGCCTTGTCTGAGTGTGCAAAAGATGTGCTTGTCGAACTGTTCCCCATTTTGTTGCGTCCTTTCCTTTGTTTGAAAGTTCCATCTTGCATCACGGAAGGAATTGGTAGAGGGGTGTAAGCACCCGGTAAATAATCACGTCCGTCGGGGCCGGCGATAACACCGCTCGGTTATCACTGAAGCACGGAACGGACCGCTAAAACAGTTCGTGTCCTCGGCCAGCCAGCAGCGAGGTACGATCGCCCGGTTAACTACCCGCGCAGGTAATTAGGTAGGTCGAGTTTGGCGAACAACCCTATCCTGCATGGGTGGCTGATTGGCACGATTGTGGTGTGGTCGAAAGACCCACCCGTGACTAGCTCCTGGCGGTAGTTCCACGGAGGATCACGACTGAATTGTCCGTTCCGGTGGGCGACGCGGTCACGATTTGAGTTACGTGACCGATCGCACGCCGGGCGGGCCGAAATTCGTAATATATATGCACAGCTCTGGAAAAAAAATAAGAACACTCCAAAAATTTTTAAATCAGCATCTCTACATGTATGGCAGCCATTCCATTCCAGTGTCTGTTGAATTCCAACACAGGCACACCTCATTCTACTTAGTGAGGTACTGATTAGTTGATCACCTGAACCGAATCTTATTTAACAAGGAAACGTATAAAAACCACTGCTGTGGTCATCACTATCCTCTTGCAATAGGACCAGCTGGATGGCAAAAACAGTGCTAGTAGTACCTCAAAAGTAATTGGAATCAAAAAAATAACTATTGACCATGCCAAAAGAGTTGAAAAGAAAAGTTTTGAGTGAGGGATACAGTGGCAGAGGGATACAGTGAGCGTCACGTTGCTTCCATCCTTAAAATTTCAAAGACGGCGGTTCATAAGAACAAGGTCAAGCAGCAGACATTGGGGACAACAAAGCTACAGACTGGCAGAGGGCGAAAACGACTTTCCACTGACCGGGATGACCGCCAACTCAGTCGAATGTCACTCGACAACCATAGGATGACATCAAGTGACCTACAAAAAGAATGGCAAACGGCAGCTGGGGTGACGTGCATGGCGAGGACGGTTCAAAACGGGCTCCAAGGGGCAGGGCTGAAGTCGTGCAAAGCTAGAAAAAAAGCCCTTCATCAATGAGAAGCAAAGAAGAGCCAGGCTGAGGTTTGCAAAATACCATAAGGATTGGACCGTGGAGGACTGGAGTAAGGTCATCTTCTCTGATGAGTCCAATTTTCAGCTTTGCCCAACACCTGGTCATCTAATGGTTAGACGGAGACCTGGAGAGGCCTACAAGCCACAGTGTCTCACACCCACTGTGAAATTTGGTGGAGGATCGGTGATGATCTGGGGGTGCTTCTGCAAGGCTGGAATCGGGCAGATTTGTCTTTGTGAAGGACTCATGAATCAAGCCACGTACAAGGTTGTCCTGGAAGAACACTTGCTTCCTTCTGCTCTGACAATGTTCCCCAACTATGAAGATTGGTTTTTCCAGCAGGACAATGCTCCATGCCACACAGCCAGGTCAATCAAGGTGTGGATGGAGGACCATCAGATCAAGACCCTGTCATGGCCAGCCCAATCTCCAGACCTGAACCCATTGAAAACCTCTGGAATGTGATCAAGAGGAAGATGGATGGTCACAAGCCATCAAACAAAGCCGAGCTGCTTGAATTTTTGCGCCAGGAGTGGCATAAGGTCACCCAACAGCAATGTGAAGGACTGATGGAGAGCATGCCAAGACGCATGAAAGCTGTGATTGAAAATCAGGGTTGTTCCACAAAATATTGATTTCTGAACTCTTCCTAAGTTAAAACATTAGTATTGTGTTCTTTAAAAATGAATATGAACTTGTTTTGTTTGTATTATTTGAGGTCTGAAAACACTGAATCTTTGTTGTTATTTTGACCAGTTGTCATTTTCTGCAAATAAATGCTCGAAATGACAATATTTTTATTCGGAATTTGGGAGAAATGTTGTCAGTAGTTTATAGAATAAAACAAAAATGTTCATTTTACTCAAACACATACCAAAAATAGTAAAACCAGAAAAACTGATAATTTTGCAGTGGTCTCTTAATTTTTTCCAGAGATATATATATATATATATATATCTATCTATCTATCTATCTATCTATCTATCTATCTCTCTCTCTCTCTCTCTCTCTCTCTCTCTCTCTCTCTCTCTCTCTCTCTCTCTCTCTCTCTCTCTCTCTCTCTCTCTCTCTCTCTCTCTCTCTCTCTCTCTCTCTCTCTCTCTCTCTCTCTCTCTCTCTCTCTCTCTCTCTCTCTCTCTCTCTCTCTCTCTCTCTCTCTCTCTCTCTCTCTCTCTCTCTCTCTCTCTCTCTCTCTCTCTCTCTCTCTCATACACAGGTCGCATCTTCAAAGCATACACAGGTCGCATCTTCAAAGCTACAACTTTGTGTGGGAAGTAATATGGGCTATATGTGGCCACAGCCTCAGTGGTCATTTTGAGGCCACAAATTGAGGCCAAAGTGACCAATATAGCAATTTTTGGAAAACAGGACAACCAATTGGTCTCAAATGGAAAAGACCGGATTTTTTTCAGTGCAACAAAATAAAACTTTTTAAAAGATATGAAACAATATAAATTGATAGATTAACTTAAACTTTTCCCGTCACTGGGGACATATATATATATATATATATATATATATATATATATATATATATATATATATATATATATATATATATATATATATATATATATATATATATATATATATATATGAACTGTGAACGAGAAGCGAATGAATTGCCATCAATTATTGAGAAGTGTTTTCATTTCTCCAATACAGTACCATTCAAAATGGCTGTATATAGTGGATATAATTAGAACCACGATGATTCAACAAGGTCAACATAAAACGAATACGAAATAAGGTGGAGCGTTTCATAATGCAAATTCTCGCCATGGTGTTTGTCTCGGAGACTCCTTTTACAGCCAAGGTGCTCTGTTAAGCTAAACCCCCTGGGGCGCTATATTAAAGTTGACCAACGCACATACACATAGTCAGTCACACACATAGCCAGTCACACACATAGACACAAACGCACCCTCTCGCTTTCGGGTGAGTCTAAAAATATGCCAGCATTGAATGCCGGTCATATCTCGTTTTCAATTAAAAGTCGTTTCAGCCTTACCTTGCTTAGTGCTGCAACACGTTGGGCTAACTCTGCCTCCACCTCTGGAAGGGTCTCTGCCCTCCGCAGAGTCTGCTGCAACCGCTGCTCCGCCAACTCCAATCGCTCTGACAACTGCCTTCCCCTTTCCTCACTCTGCATGGCAATCACAAACAGCACCAATTTTTGGCCTAACCCCTTAGCCATCTTGACCAAAGAAGCCAAGAAGTTAGAAATCCTTTGTTGCTTCACAGTAAAAAATAAAAATAACAAAAATATTGAAATCTCTGTGGGTCGATTTAACACAGGTGTCAAAGCTCAGAGGAAAGCTGAGAGTGGAGGATGTCTCACCTGCCGATGTAGGGCATCTCGCGTGGCAACCTCAGACTCCAGGCGATCATTGAGATCGTGCAGAGAGGTTGCCTCCCGCTGGGCAGCCAGATATCGCCTTTCCAGTGTGGTTATTCGCTCCTCCATGTCCTCCTTCTGGGCCATTGCCTTGAAAACAAGGGGAAGGACAGGAAATTGACAAGTCCAAGAGTTTAGTTTCGACTTGGAATTAATTAACTGGCCGCTCGTTCCCATCTGAGCACTTCACTAGACTGTTTTGATCTGAACATTATATTCCAAAGAAGATGTAATTTGTGTAAAATACATTAATTTCTCCTATAACTCTTGCTTATGTACAGTGCAAGGTCCCTTGGGATCGTCAATCACTATAAAAAAGTAAAGTAAACTTTTAATGAGAATTGACAAACTTAATGAACTTGGCACAACTGTTAGCATTAGCTAGGGAAGGGTTGCACAGCATCACACATGATGAAATGGGCTTTGAGAAAGTGTGCAAAGGGAAGTATTAAAGATGTTGACTAAAAACAAGCGGCAGACAAACACTATCTATGGGAAACATGGAGCTTGGCCTCTGGCATGGGACCTGCCGGGTTGAAAACTGCCAGCAGGACTAAAATATATGGTTTAGTGTCAAAAGCCAACCACACACCGAGGCAATTCCTGCAGGTGAATCCCAGGTGGATTACTCACAGGTAAAAATTCTTTTTTATCAGTCAAAATCAGTTTTGACATACATTAACACAGTGTATAGGATTTTACATTGGATGGGAAAGCTAAACCAGGCTAACCCAATTCTTGACATCATCGAAATAATGCTGAAAAATAAAACTGCCAACATATTCTCAATTAAACAGTAGAAAGACAGAGTTTCTTAAACAATTAATCTTTTCTTTTCTTTTTTTTAATGGAAAAAAATAAAAAGTACCTCAAGCTTTTGTCGCATGTGCAATGGCGGTGCAAAAGCAATGAAATGGTTCCTAACGGCCACCGCCGCACGCTTGGCCGATTGCACAAAGATGGCCGAACTGAAGCTTTCTTCACAGGTCTACACAAGTGGCTGCCACAACCTTGTGAACTAGCATGATTATTCCACACCATTCATTGAACAAAGTTTCAATCATTTGACTTTCCAGCGATCCCAAATAAACCTGATTGTTCAGTCGACAAAATGGGGGCAACAAGAGGTACACCACTACTTACAAAATAAATAATGAATTGATTCCACAAGGACAAGATGTATAAAGCAATTCACATGATCTAAAACCTGTCTCCCCAGAAGAAGTATTCCTAGGATATGTGAGCGTTAGGTGGACCTGTGATCACAGCGGGATACCTGGAAAGAAGGAGGAGATGGCCACAAATTACGGTAGCACGTGGGAGAAGACTCAGTGAGCCAAAAGGATGGTGGTTGGTGAGTGACACATGGTCAGCAGGGTCGAACTGCCCGACAGCTGAGAAATTCACAGCCTGAGCGAAACAACGATTACTGTCAGCTTCTTCCTCCTTTCTCTCCGACCAACCACAGAGCAGGGGGTTTTATCGATCTCAGTCCCACGACCTTGCACCAATATTTGCCGCATGACTTTTGACCAATCATCACCCCGAGGACTTCCACCAGTCTCTGGCCCGAGGACTTCTACCAGTCTCCGGCCTGAGGACCTCCACCAATCACCGTCAAACTAGTACCCCTCCCCCACAAATGTAACACTATGAACCCAGGTTAAAATGACACTGTAGTCACAGTATGATCCCACATGGGTTGAAATTTGATTTTTCTACACAGTAAGGTACAGTATGGGTGGACTACAGCATCTAGTTCTTTGTATTCTGAAGAAGGAACCTTATGCATTTTCTCATGTAATTTTGGACTTTTTGGATAGATTGTCGATGCTCATATGAGTGCAAACTCACAGAACGTATGGCAAGGGGAGCAGAAGACAAGAGGGGTGGGAGAGGGAAGGACAAAACAGTGGGGAACAGAGATATTAGATCTGTGGAAGGGAGAAGGATGGGGCAGGGTACACAGGGTAAACAAGATGAACACTAAAGGGACTTTCAGGTCCTTACACGATAGGGACTTTCAGGAAGGAAAGCAGGAAATTTGAAGGAGTAAGGTTTGGGGTGGATTAACGTGGGTAGAAAAGATCGTGGTTTTGGAAAGGGGAAGATAAGAGATGGTGGTAAACAGCTGTTTTGAAGACCTGGAGGGAAGAGTGGTATTGAAGAGAGTGTGGGAGTTTGTTCCAAAGGCAGGAAAAAAGAGGTATGAAAGACTGAAGGTGAGCAGAGATTCTTGATTTTGGTAGTTTTACCAGCAGGGGGTTGTTGGTGGACCTTGAGCGCCCTGTGGAGATATGGGGGGACATATCGCAGACAGAGCAAGGGGAGGGGGGGGGTGAGGCCGGACAAGAGACAGAAGACAGAAAGGCCACCGTCCTGCCTCTGGTGAGAGTGAGAGACCCAAAGACTCAGCCTCATCACGGGAGATACCAATGATCCTAAATGCCTTGGTTTCCACAGCGTGAAGCCAAGAAAGGTGAGAGGCAGGAGCACCAGCCCAGAGCGGAGAGCAGTACTCCATCAGGCTGCAGACGAAAGCTTTGCATGTGGTCAGGAGTTCAGGTGTGTCAAGGAAGGACTTTGCACGACGGAGGATGCCCAGTCGGCGACTGGCTTTGGAGGCCAGGTTGGAAATGTGGCTTTCCCAGAAAACATCATAGCAGATAGTGAGACCCAGAAACTTGAATGAAAGGAGTTCTTCAAGAGGATTGTTGAGAAAGTAGATTGGGGGTGGGGGGGGGGAGAAGTTCCAGACTGTCCTTTGGGAGAGACATAATGAGAGTGTGAGATTTGTCAGGATTGAAAGACATGTTCTCCATGTTGGACCAGCTTGTGATATAATCTAGATCTGCAGAGAGTGAAGAGGCTGATGCTTGCTGATCTGAGGGATGACAGATGTATGGCTGAGGGTGCAGTCATCAACAAAGAGATAAAGACAATTTTCCAGTGTCGGAGAGATTATTGATGAAACCAAGAAAAATCACAGGCCCCAGAACACTGCCTTGAGGAACTCTAGCCTGGACAGGAGGAGGGGATGAGAGAACTCCATTTAGGGCCACACGTTGACTGTGACAGGAGAGGAAGTCTGGGAGCCATGAGTGCAGATGGCCTTGGATACCATAGGAAGAGAGTTTGGTGAGCAGGGCAGGGTGCCAGACTGTATCGAAAGCACACGATATGTCGACGGAGATGGATCTGATTTAATGTCTGGCATTGAGGATCTTCATCCTTTGTTGGGAGGGCAGAAGCAGCATGTCCAGGGTAGAGTGACCTGGTCAGAATCCAAATTGATATCAAAAATAATAAATTTCACACAAAATTTTTTGATAAATGAGATCCTTTCCCGTTCCACATTGTGTGAATATGCCTGGTGTTGGCTTAATGGCTTGAGTGGTGGGCTTGAGATCCTGGGGTCCTGGTTTCAAAACCAGGTGGGGTTGACTCTGCCTGTCATCCTTCTGAGGTCGGCAAAATGAGTACCAGCTCACTGGTATCCTGTGCCGGAGCCGTGACCCGTCCAGGATTGTGCCCAATAGCCAAGGAGACTGCTTAGGCAGCACCAACGCTCTGCACAGAGTATGGTCCCGATGGATGGATGGATGTATTGTGTGAATGCCTTTCATAGACAACTATATTCTATGGTGCAGTTGTAAGTGAAATAATTAGGACCGTGAAAGCAACCACACACAGCACTGAACTTGTCAATAGATAAAACAACTCGTCAAACTTTTGCTAACACAGGGAGCTACAGTTAGCACATTAAAACAAGTTTTCTTTAAGAACATAAAATGACACCAAATGGAATTATTGAAAAACAATAAGAATAGTAAAAATATTATTAATATGATATTTATATAAATACATTATTTTAAAAAGTTTTTTACAGACATTTTAGAAAATGAATTTCAGTGGTTGCTAGAAGACAAGGCAGCATGAAAAAAGCTGTTTGAATATTTGAATAACTGTTTGATCCAGATGTGAGTGTGGTGGTCATGTTTGTTGGTAGACATGTTACATTTAAGGTGAGATGTGCATGATTTAATATATTATCATATAATAGAATGTGTGATGAGAGTTATAACTTTGTGTTAATACGTTAACTCCGAGCTAGCGAGTAGAGTCTGATTAGTGATGTGACATTGATGGATTGACTGACTGCCTGGACGGAAATGATATTGTGGATCTGCCGTTTGGAGAGGTTCTGGGCTGAAAGGATCGAAACCTCGAGGAAGAACGGTGCCCAGCTGATGATCCGTGCGGTCGGGAAACCATTCAATGACTTGCAGGTTAAGGTTCTTACTTAAGGTAAGGGAACTGTGTTTTGAGGTTAACAATTAAAATAACGTTGAATATACTGTTGCGAATTCACGCCCCGCCTGCGTGCGAACGACCGCGTTTAACCAATAGCGGCCGCTTCGCCCACCGAACGTGCAATTCAGTCGTGACCCTCTCGGAACAACGCCAAGAGCTAGTCACGGGTGGGGGTTTAACCTCACCACAACTCAGTCCGCATTCTACCCGTGCGAAATAGGGTCCGATCGCCGAATGGTCGATTTACCTAAGTACCCGCACGGGTAGCGTACCGAGGAGTTGGACCACGCCGCAGGTCGAATCCGGACACGAACCGCTTAAGCGGCTCGTTCCGTACTGCAGGGATAACCGAGCGGAGTTATCGTCGACCTCAACGGTTCAGATTATTTATCGGGAACTTACACCCACTATCAATTCCTTACGTGATGCAAGATGGAAATTCAAACAAAGGAATAGACGCAGCAAAATGGGGAACAATTGTACAAGCACATTTATTCACGCCACAAGGCAGCACGTATTTCTAATAGGCAACAGTTATACAAAACGATACACGTATACAGTCAAGCAAGAAAACACAAGCAAGGAACGATGCAGAGCTACAACCAAATAAAAGGCAATGTACGAGCACTTAATCAGTTTCTACTTTACGGACTGGCGCCACACACACACATTTACACAGAACCCCAAAAGAAAAGGAAGTCGAGACTTCCCTGAGCGTGTCGTCGAGTCCTCCTTTGCGCGACCTCAACTCTGAGCCCCTCCGGCATGGTCCGCGAGCTCGTACCTCGCGCCGGCACGTGTCGCCGTTCGACGCCACGAACGGGGTTCGGGAACGAAAGGACGGAGCTTTCGCCGTTATCCCAGTGCGGACGGGGGGGGGGGGGGATTGCAGGCGCTCCGCCCACCAGCAGGGTCTCGAGACCGCACCAACTGACTCTCTGCCACCGACAATCCTCCGACTCGACAATCGGGAACAACAATTGGGACCACCGACCAGGCAAGACCAAGACAAAAACCAGACCCAATTCGATGACCAGCTCTCCAGCCGCCTTGCGCTCGCCTTTTTGTAAGGCGGGGCCCCGCCCTACGCTCCGCCCCGTTCCTTGCTCCACCACCCTTCGCGGCGTTTCCAGAAAAGTCTCGAAGGGGGGCGTTCCTCCTCCCTGGCCGCGTCACACCGCGTATCCCCCAATCGGGAGCGAACTGCTCCACCCCTCCCCCTTCTCACCAAGCGCGACAACGATCCGGCTCAAGATTCAGGCGGGAGAAATTCGGGCGGGAGTTGTCTTTCCGCGCCCTTGCTGCTGCCACCCCGCTCCTTGCTCCCGTCCCGCGGAGATCGTGACCGCGCGGTGCGCGTTGAATGGCGAGTGGCGAAGATGGTGGTGGTGTAGTTGTTGAAGGTGGCGTCATGGTGTGAATGGCGTCATTGTTGAGATGTTGGTTGTGGCGATGTTCGTTGTTGTGTTGTTGCACCAAAATAACGACAGCAAAAGAAAAACGGCTAACTGAAGAATCGCAGCCTGAATGGATCACATATATTCCCTCGATACAACGGGTTTGGGCTAACTACACATGAACTTAGCGTCATAACTGATCTAAGGACCCTTTATGGTGTATTGCGAATTTCCACAGCCGTAACAATACGATGTTGTGAAATTAACAACATTCACAGGAATCCTTTAAATTACATAATATTTTAGGAACAGCCGATACTGTATAATTAAAAGTGTATGTGTGTGTCATTGGTTGTTATCAACAAATGCCAGTTTCAGAAGGTGGAACGGAGCCCTCCCAGGTCACAAGTCTCAAAGTGTCCAAGTGTCTACCTCTGTGTGCTCGTGTGTGTGTGTGTGTGTGTGTGTGTGTGTGTGTGTGTGTGTGTGTGTGTGTGTGTGTGTGTGTGTGTGTGTGTGTGTGTGTGTGTGTGTGTGTGTGTGTGTGTGTGTGTGTGTGTGTGTGTGTGTGTGTGTGTGAAAGCTGCTGTTGTTGGTTGCTATTTCCACACGTGAGTGGATTTTTAGGAGATTGAACGAAGACCTATCAGGTCTCAAAGTGTCCACCTCCATGAGTGAATGTGTGTGTTCCTCTCTGAGCCTTACGTCCTGTAGAAATAAATAGAAATACAATGTAGAAGAAACATGAGTGCAAGGCGTGAGTGTCTCCATGTAGGAATGTTTATATTTTGCTAATGTTGTGCTTTTGTGTATTTCCACACATCGGTGATGGTGATGCGAGAATATTCTCATCAATGTCTGGGATAAATTGAGATGACATTCAATCTACTATGGACTGCTACTTCTTTGACGGCCTCGATTATTCCCACCTTCCTGTGGGACCAGCCTGGGAAATCTCTTGGCCCAAGTCTTTCAGGAACCAGCTGGCCAAGCCTTGACGATGGACCAAAGGTGATTTGAGCAGGAATTTGTACTTTGTTCAGGGAGACCCAGCGATGACTTATCTGCCCTTGATCACAATACTCGTGAGATGTTGAACGTCCACCAACAAGCAATGCTAACACAGTTCCCCCCCCCCAACCCCACCATTTATTGTCCCATCAGAAAGACCTCCTGATACGAAGCATCGATCCAACATTTTGTAGTCGGGATGGGAATCAAACCGAGACGATGCAGCTCAGAGATAGGTGCGCTACTTCTGCAACATCCTGTTGGTCATATTTGTCACCAAATTATATTTTGCTTTTATGTATATCCACATGATGGTTGTATTGAGGTAAGGTGATATGAGAAAGACAAACTGCACATAACTTTCCAATTTCCTGTTCTTTTCCCGTCCAATCCATTTTCTTTGTTTATTTGTTTGGAAGATGCAGATTTTGCATTCTCCCCTCTTTCTTTCTGTTTGTTATTTATTGCCATGTATCATTATCCGTATTTTCAATCTTATCTTGTCTTTTCCTTTTTCTCCACTGAGTGGGGGAAAAGGGGTCTTTGTGAGCATTTCATGAATTTTTATTGTCACCAGTAATGGGGCAGCTGAACCTGACAGCTGATACCCTGGCTTGGACCAGGGAAGTCATTACTACTATTTTATCGCCACTGAATGTCCAATCAGAACCAGCACCTGAATGCGGTGCAAACATTACAGCCAAGGACATATACCTGCATGCACAGCCTGAAGGCAGGGTTTTGAAACTGCGTGTCGGATGTACACTTGGTCTTTCATGTTATTTACACTACGAATCATCTCAATATTAAGTGTGCATAAATGGCAGGATTTGTAACTCCAGCAGACACACAATTCCTTCAACAATTCGCTTTCATTTTCTATCATTTCTTCCACATGCCTTGCAGGATGGCCCAGGGGTATGAACATACATTTACCTCTTAGCTGTCTAGTCTGGGTTTGAATCCCGACACAACTATAAACTGTCATCCTGGTGTTTCGCAAGCAGGGTCCCTTGGATATACTGTATATTAAAATGGGTATCCCGTCTGCAGTATTAGTTGGTGGACATTAAAAAAATCCCATGGTGTCCTTTGCGAAGAGTAGGCAGGCTATTGCCGGTACCCTGAACAAACTACAAATTCCTGCTCTCATCTACAGGGGACAATGCATCAGCAGCAAATGGTGCGACATCATGTAATGAATACGAAAGGAGAAGATAATTTCTTCTATCAACTCCCCACCTCTCTTAATCCCTCTTTTCTCACTTCCCCCTCCCGCATTTTCGCAGCTCTTCAATCCCGCACACACAAAGTGGCAGACGTCCATCGGGTTAATGATGCCGGGAGCAAACCTTTCGTTACAAAAGTAGCAATTTCCACATTAGTCAGTGGCAAGTCATGTCACAGCTTTTTATGAGAGTTGACCAAAAAGTTTTGAGTATGCATTGCAATGAATATGCACAAAAGACCCACTTCCTTGTTTTTTTCACTTTCCACAGTCGTCACCTTAAACATCAAAAACAGCTGTTCAGTTCATTTGTCTCCCAGTTTTACTTCCCACAATGATTATTCTGACCAGGCCTCAAAACATTTTTGCAGCATCAATTGACATTTTGTGTACAATTTTGATGCCATGTTGGTGAGACTTGAAATGTTGAACAGGTAGTTATTTTAAGGCAGAACAGAATATGGTTAATTAAACAATAATGATCAAAAGCCAGCAGGACCCTGCTGAATATATGACAGCATGTTTGTCTTACATTTCAGCTATATTTAAATCTTTAAAGTCATTTACTTCAGAATCAATACCTCACGTAGATCCCGCTGTTGCCGCGTGTTGACCTCCTCGGCCCTCGCTAGTTCTTTTCTGGCAGCATCCAGCTGAGCCTCAAGCTCGGCCACTCTTCCTGCCAAGGAAGCCAGACGTTCGGCCAGCTGCGTCGCTTCCCTGGCCTGTCGTTCTGCTTGCTGTTCCAGTTCCTGCGCACGGTGCCACGGCACTCCCTGCAGCACCACACGGTCACAAACGCCATGTAACATCCCACAGCAGCCCCGAGCTCGTTTATCACTCTCACCAATCCATGGTTTGGCAAGCGTGGCGAGTCTGTCAAACACCCCTCGACTTGAGTCGTCCTTGCAGTGGACTGAAATAAGCTGGTTTACAGTTTGTTTGTTTTTTTGGTTTTGTTTTTACATGGCTTATAGGAAGTGCAAGACCGAGGTTGGAGATTGAAGGGGAAACAAAACAAACTTATTTACACAGTTTTTGCTCAGCAACGTTGGAACTCATATTACATTTATATGTCTGAGCTCTATCATCGTGAGGCTGAATTCCTCTCTTCCCAAAACCTCTCATTAGATCTGATGAGATCCCCATCGAATACCTACCAAATCTGTATGGATCTTTTTAGAAGGGCTCATTTCAAACATGCTTGATCGTCTAGTAAACCTTTTGGCTGACTTGTAAATGTACTTAACCAAAAGCAGGAAAAAGTAATCCAAGTAATTTATAATCAAATGTAGAAATTGAGAAAGGTTTTTCAGGGAAAGTGGGGGGGGGGGGTCATGGAGCTTCAGGCCAAGCATTAATGAAAATAAAACTTGAAGACTTCCTCTCTATTACTTCCGAGAAGAGTGAGACCCATACAGATACTTCTTCATAGATCGCCCATAACATTGCAGCTTTAACATCACTTATACCTGAATGTGCTTTCATTTTAACATTTAAAAGGGGAGCTCTTGACCCCCACAATCAAGGAATGTAATCCATTACACCGCTCTTTTAGATTAGCAAAAGCAAATGTAATCAGTAATATGTAACAGATTATAATCATTTAAAAGTAACCCTCCCAAAACTGCATCAATTACACCTTAGCATCCACAAATCATTTAAAGGAGGGTGAGATACAGTGATACACCAGTTTTCTGAGACAAACAAGGTTTCCAACATCCGAAAAGTACCAGCCAATGAAGCTGTCTACCATTTCAACGAGAAACATTTGGAAATGGCTGCCATGTCATCCACAATTGAGATGTCGTTAAATATTTTGTGGTACCGTGAACCACATATATATATATATATATATATATATATATATATATATATATATATATATATATATATATATATATATATATATAAAACATACAATTACTTAACGTCAACTTCCCATTTCATTTAACTTGCAAGGAATGGTCAAATTGTTTGGAGAAATCATCATTAACAAGCAAATGTTTCAGTCTGCCACAGAGGAGCCAGGAATGAAGTAGGAGATAGAGGTCAGTGCACACATATATTAAAGTATATTTCATGGTGTACATATTCTCAAAAAATGTTTTCTAAAAAGGGTGCCATACCCATTTTTGCTCGCTCGAAAACTTTGCCTCTTGTGTGGCAATGACACCCTTTTGTCCATTCAATGTTGTTGTTTCATTTCCTTGTTACCTAGATACCTATCGTTACCTGTTTCTACAGCCACACATTATACCCTTGTAATATTGTTTATAACTTTCAGTAATAGTTTGTTGTGACACAAACCCCATGAGAACCCCCTCGTCCCCGACACCCCCACCCTTTCTCCCATCCTCAGGGCTCCCGTGTACATGTGCCTCGTTTAATTGAGTAGTTAGTGAAAAAAAAAAACACCATTCTTGCTTTATAGTAAAGATAGATACTCAGTGATTGTGCTTCATATTTTATTTTTCAATCAGTCTCCAAGCACTTGTTCTCTGTATGTTTGAACTCAATCTCGAGATTGAGCATAAAAGTTATTCAAAGTAATAAGAGTGTTGGAATGAAAGTAATGCCTCTTATTTTATTTCTCACTAAATATATTCCAAATTACTGTACAATGAAAACTAGAGAGTTCATATAACATCTTACCCTGCGGTGTCCAAGTATATAATTCAAATAAAATAAAATAATGATTTTAGAGGTTGTATATAAAAACTAAAAAAAACATCAGGAAATTTAGCACCGTTATACAGTATATACATTATACACCTTATTTAACAAGTCCAAGTACTGCAAAACTGGAAAGGTTTTGGAAGCGGTAGGAAGGCAATTTGTGTTCTAAAGTGTTCAAGTATATAGTTAAATTGTAATAAAATAAAGATTGTAAAGGTTGTATAAAAAAAAAATCTGAAAGTTTAGCACCATTGACGCAGTGTCTCTCTCACACCACCTTATTTAACACGTTACATTAGTTATTTATGCCTATTGTTTGTGTCCTTTATGACGTCTTTAAAAACAGTAAGTTTCCTGTTTGGAATGATTATAAATTTGGTTTGACTGCCAGACAGGCAGACAGGGTAATAGAAAGTAACTCACTCCACTCTGCGCATATGCAATTGCCACAAATGCAGAGCCAAAGTACTACTAAACTACAAGTTTGTTTTCCAATTAGCATTCAAAATAGAACTTTCAATTGAAATCAAGTTGTTCCTTGATCATAAAATGATGTTTGTGGACAGACGGATGGATAAAAAGGCAGACAGACATTGAACCAATTGCTTAACCCCACTTTTCACTTCTCATGCATGGGGTAAATTACTGGGAATATATTCAGTGCCTTCATAAAGTATTCCCACCCTTTGACTTTTATCACTTATTTGTGTTGCAGCCTGAATTTAAAATGGATTAAATTTAAATATGTCACCGATCTACACAAAATATCCCATAATGACAAAGTGAAAATATGTTTTCAGAAATTTTCACAACTTGATTTCCCAAAAGTCAAAAGCTAAAACGTCTTGAGGCATAAGTATTCAACCCCTGGCTGGTTAGGACACCTCACACGCATGGAACACCAGAGAATCCTGAAAGCGATTTTCGACGGCCAACTTAAATTTGGTAAACGGTCACGTGGTGGACAAAGGAAGCGCCATAAGGATGTCCTTAAATCTACACTCAAGTCTTGTGCCATTCCATTTGCTACCTGGGAACATCAGGCCACAAACAAGTCAGCTTGGAGCCACATTTGCTTCAAAGGCCTGGACCACTTTGAATGTGGGAAACTTACTATCAAGAGACAGCGGAAGCAAGAAAGGAAAACCTGCCAATGTCCACCTCCGCAAGGAACAGCCAATACCTGCGATGTTTGCAGGAGACACTGTGGGTCTCGCATTGGACAACACAGCAGCCATTGCACAATGCACAATGCTTAGTGAACACACCGACGAAGGGGAGAGATTTGTCGAAAGTGATGACTCTCATCATCATTCAACCCCTTGAGTCAATACTTTGTAGAAGCGCCTTTGGCAGCGATTACAGCTTCGAGTCTTCTTGGGTGTGTCTGTATCAGTTTTGCACATCTGGATTTGGGGATTTTCTCAAGCTCTGTCAAGTTGGATGGGGAGCGTCAGTGAACAACAATCTTCAAGTCTTTCCACCGATTCTCAATGGGATTCAAGTGTGGACTTTGGCTGGGCCACTCAAGGACTTTCACGTTCTTGTTCTGAATAAATTCCAGTGTTGCTTGGGCTGTATGCTTGGGGTCATTGTCCTGTCGGAATGTAAATCTTCACCACAGTCTGAGGTCTTTTGCACTCTGAAGCAGGTTTTCCACAAGGATTTGCCA